>NC_090177.1:21642615-21944282 GCF_024679245.1 Pseudorasbora parva | reverse complement strand
ACTCGATAGAACACGAGCACGACAGTCCAACTAACGACATATTACAATTATGAACAGATTAGAGTTATAGCGATCACAAAAACACAAACCGTTCTCATGAACAACTCGATAAAGTTAGTATACAAGCTCGATAGTCCAGCTAATGACATATTACAATTATAACCGGATGGGTTATATAGATGAAAAGAGGAAACAAACATATATTTAGGAGTATAGTACCTTACCTGTCGGACACATTTTGTGAGCTGACGCTTGAAACCTTGAAACACTGAGGGGATTTAGATGCTCCATACTTTGTGGAAATGAACGGGTCTTTATCATTGCTGAAGTGAGCGACAATACAATCGCAAATGGACAAACAAGCGAACATGACACATGAGCATATTCAAGCAAAAGCCAGCATATATTAGTTCTTTCTTGGCTAATGTCCGTCCTGTGTGACTTGTGTTTTGAATAATGACGTGCACTGAACCTCTCTTCTCACCATAGACACGCCCCTTACCTGCTGATTGGCTACAAGTTTGTTATTCCACTCGGCCCGAGTCCTTTTTCTAAAACGGTTTTGAAATAACACTTACCCATCCTTTAACTCCAAGTCTTCCAAAAGTCATGGTTAAAGCCGATTCAAAAGAGCGTTGTTCGACAGCCTCTGTGTTTACTAGAAGCACGCAAACGCAACTCTGCCGTCACTATGTTAAGCTCCGCCCACCGACTCTATGCACGATGTGATTGGCCTGACCAGAGTTTGTTTTTTACAGCTCAGAACTGTATTGGGAGTTGTTAGACGACACTCGCGGCAGATAAGATTTGCTGCCGCTAGGGTACGTCTAGATTTCTAGGCTAATGATTTGGTGTACAAGAAACATTTCTTTGATAAACAGAAAGTTTAAAAGAAAGAAAAGTTGCAAAAGAAAAGTCACTTTTGAGCAATTTAATGTGTCCTTGCTGAACAAAAGTATGTATTTATTTTGTTTATTTATAAAACACATTTGAACGGTGGTGTATAATAGAAAAAATATTCTTTATAAAATCACCTGTGCGTGTTACAACAGCGATGGCCCCATTCCCAGCAGGACCGCCTCCTTTAGCCTGGATGAGCTGTGTGCCACAAAACAAAGTGTGTCTGCGTTGAGACTCTGGACTGTATGTGGCCCCAGAAATAGACAATGGCGTCTTCATCACTGGTATGCTCTCACCTGTCAGTGGGTAAGAGGTAGTAGTGAGAACAGAAGAACTGAAAAGCCTCTAAATGCATTCAGATTTAGCGAAATACACAATTTCAGAGGCCTTTTGGATTCTCTTACCAGTCAGCATGCTTTCGTTCACCATGCACTCCCCAGCCAGCAGGGCGGCATCACAGGGCAGGAGCAAACCCTCAGCTGGAACCAAAACACAGTCACCTGGAACCAGCTCCTCAGAGTTTACACACTCTTCCTCTGGAAAAACACAACGTTTTTTTTGTTTCACAAAGAACAAACCAACATTGTGAAGAGCGCCACTTTGCTAGCTGCTTATTTTTGGCATTTGGTAAGCAAAGTCACCTCCGTTGTCCCTTCGTACAGTAATGTTCACTACTAAACGGGCCATGTTACGGAGAGTGGTGCTTTGCTGCAGAGACATAAAATGACATATTATTGACAACTTATAACAGTTATTATATGAATTCACAACAAAACAAAGAAGTACAAATAATGCTTGCATACCTTACGAATCTGATAAAGGGACACAGCGATTGAAATTAAGGAAATGATGAAGATACAAGCAGCATAATAATAGTATCTGTCTGACATCCACAGGATGATGCTGAACACCTGAAATACGTAAAACGGATTGAGCACCTGAAAAAAAAATGGAAGGAGAACGGATCAATACATGATTATGGAGAGTATGGCACAATTTAATCATTACATAGTGTCCATAATAGCGAAATAATTAAAAAGGTAGGGAAGAAAAACGTCTACCTCCTCAAAGAGAAGTTGCAAGTAAGACTTCACAGGTACATCAATAACATTGGCCCCAAAAATTTGCTTTCTGTAAGAGAGAGAATGAATTAAACTGATTGTGTGTGGCATGAATTATATTCACATGTCATACAGTAACTGAAAGTGTACAAACCTTGTGCTTTGGTCTGCTCGACTCAGTCCTTGCTGTCGGCCATGTAGGTCAGCGCAGGTCCAGCCTTCATTGAGGATACTGGAAACAGATGAGAATTTACAACCCCACAGTTTCAACCAGTTTTATAACCATATATTTATGTAGAGGCTTCAGAGAAACCTATACCTTGCTTTGCAAAAGGCTCCTTTCCTGGCAACCCATATGTAGCGCAAGCCCTCAAACACATAGTATCTAAGCAGTGTTTTCTAGATGAAAGCATAACATGATATGATCAAGCAGATGGACCTGAAATGTAAATAAAATCCTCTATTTTGACTGCCCTTCTGTTACCTTTTCACTGTGTAGCTGCACAGTGTCTTTCCATTCATTCTCATCCCCCTCTCCTACGGCAAACTCCAAACTGGAAGAGATCAACATAAGAGTTAAATAAACACTTTATAACAACAAAGACTTTATAAACAAACATTGTAGAGTATTTTTAAAATATGTATATAATAAAATAAATAAATGCAGTAAAAAACGTTATTATTTAAATTCTATATTCTTTTACCCACATTACAGTAATGACAATTTAGGCCATGCAAATAATGTCATGAAATGAAAATAATTGTCATGAAAATAATGTCATAATGCAAAAAGTTATTTAATTCAAATATTGTGATAATTCACAATTATTTAAAATGTAATTACTTCTTTTATCTTTTGATTTAAATGTGAAATATTATATGCATACAACTTCACAACTGTTAATAAAAGTCACCAAATTATTTTAAAATGCAAGAATAGCTTCACACAAGTAGCTGGTTCCTTTTTGAAAGAAACTTATAAAACACATAAATACAAAAAAGGAGAAGCAATAAATTAATAAATGTACTGTGGGTCTCACCTGCTTTCCTCAATCTCATCCTTAAGCACTTCTACAACAAACTGCTGTCCATATCTGTCCTGTCATAACCAAACAAACAAAAATCCTTCCTTATTATGGAAACCTGATTTACTGTACATTCTTCACCCATTTGTTAAATTTACCAACCAGTGTTTACATTTTAAATGTATCAATCCAATGTCTATATATTGGAGACAATACCTTTAATAGTAAAACATCTGCCAGTGAAATGGGACAGGACTTGCACCTGGCCAGGATGCCGAGGCGAGGGCGCCAGTTGAAGAGCACTAGCAGCAGGCCTAAAGAACATACTGCCCCAATGCGGCACAACCACACCTTCCAGCACACCCATCTGTACCCTTGAACATCCTGAGAAGCAAATGACATTACATTTGATTATAAAATTATCAGTTCTAGACCAGAAAGAAATGCATTTGTATTTTCGCAACATAGTACCATATGTGAGACGGCACTGATCTCCTTGAGTCTTGGATCCTTTATGAGGGGTTCTGTGTGTGGGGAGGATGCATCATCCAGCCCCGGACCACAGCTTCCTAAAAGAAAAGATCCATAATTGCTCCAGTTGAGCAGCAACTCTTAAACTTCACCAAGACATTAGCCTAAAGCAAACACAATATATATCCTTTGTAGTGCACACTCCCTTTTTGTAAATACAAGAAGATGAAAGGAGGATTCTGAAATCCACTGCCGCTTCAATATACCTGTATATGTATGTATGTATGTATGTATGTCCTAATTAAATTCATAATCAAATCCTTAATCAACATTTATCTTCCTATATTATTATAATGATTCTTTCCATTTATGATTTTGCTTAAGAGAACCACTGAACATCTCCTGTTTTATAAAGTTTGTGTTTGGTTTCTGAGGAGTGACTGAGGCCTGAGGGTCTGGCCTAGAGATGTGTGATGTATCACTTAAACACTTGATAGCAACGAGGTGTCGTGTGTTTGGATTTTGGATGTATTACACACCCCTAACATGCCAATAGTACAGTAACAGTGTTTGCTCACTTAGCCCGCCTTCCAGATATGAAATATGGATTTGCATTTAATTTAATTTATTTTATTCATTTTATATTTCCTTTCATTGAAACACTAAAGAGTCGAGATGAATATTGCCTGTACTATTGTCTGTACTCTCACTGAGAGCAAGCACATATTATCAGTATGTTTTAGGGAACATTCTAGTTAGAGCTGGAGCTTAATCAGTGCCAACCTTGGAGAAACTGTGTATCTTTGTATGTGCGCAATACTCTATGTTATAGATCAGTGTACAATGGACATACTAACTAAGAGATGGGTGGACTTGTTGTTCTTGACAAGCTGGTGGCTGCTCCAGACCTGGAAGGTCACTACAGGCCTAATTCTGGGGTGAAAACTTCAACACGTGATCTATGGACACGTGCATCTGATTAACTGACAATGTTTGGAAATGTACCATGATTACCATTACCATTTGTTACCAAAACAGTATGTGGCAAAAGTGGTGTCCAAATGCACAGTACTCATAAAAGAGTAGGCAAAAAAGTACCGTGATGACCTACTACTTAATGCAAGATTCAGAATTGTTGAAAGATGGACACTTTACTATCCCATGAGGCCAAGGGAAAGGATTTGCGAATGGTAGAGAAGCAACACAACTGACATTGGTAGGTGACAACATGAGGAATGGAATACATCTGTTGTAAGTCTACATTACATTCATACTAAATAGAACATACTTTTTTGTAGCAACAAGTAATAATTCAAAATATGTACCTACTCAAGAGAGTATGCAATTTTGGACACAGCCAAAGATCTTTAACAAAATACATCCATGTTGTGCGTAACACTCAAATCATCTTGACAAGATAATGATGTACTGTTTTTGAGCACCAGTAATATTTAGTATATCTAGCTATTTAGTATATCTAGCTTTGAAAACATGATAACATGGCTATTTGAAAAAGGTTTATAAAGATGTATTTTAAAAGGTTAAGTCTGAGAAACTTGTGAGCCTGGAGTATTTTCTAGGTCACATAAGATTGTAAACGGGAAGAATCAAACTGAAAACTTCTTCTTTTTAACTTTTTTTTTTTTTTTCAGATCACATGCTTGCTTTGTGATGTTTCTTTCTTTACAAAAAAATATGACTTTCACTTTATAAATGCTTCCTTCAAACAAAAGTGAGAAACAGCAAACAAACTTTTATAATGGTGGCCTATCTACGCAGGTATAATTTTGACACATATGCTGACTACTAACATTAGTAAGAGAGATGGAGAATATATTAAGAAAATAATTATTTTAGCAGCAGAAACTGGGCAATACAACAACAGAGCTTAAAATAAAATGCCAAGCCATTTACAATCTTAAAACGCTTGATACGGAGCTTGAAATACAGGTTCTGCCACCTCAGTAAGAGTAGATTCCACAGATGAGGTGGAATATCCAGCAGTAAATGTGTTAGAAACATGATGCCCCATTCAGCGCCTTATTTCACAAGTTAAAATGACTTTGATTCAACATAACGTCAAGTTTGCCCAGTAATAGTTTCAGTAAGTTCTAACAACTGAAATGAATACTATTTAGAACACTATGTTGCTGAAGAACTAATTACAGGTATGATTTTCATGAGAGGAATAAACAAAAACAAAACTTACCACCGTTTGGTCTTTTCTTTGATGCACCTTCCTGACAAAAACATCCGCTATTTGTCTACGGTATTACAGTTTCTACTAGATTAAATATCCACAACATTACAGTAAACCTGAAAGGGTGCTAGGAAATGCTCCTGTTCAGGTATTCCAAGCAGGAACTCGATAGCTCCGCCTACATTCCTCTATGAGCCAGTGAGCTTTCAATACTGCTGCAAGTCCGACTCACTTCCGTGAACCGGTTCTTTCAAACAGTTCGTAACAAGAATCGGTTCAAATTGATTGATCAATTTTTCATGTCTGTCACCTCACTCATTAAATTAAGCCACATGTAACGTTAGCTGCATATTGATATGATATGTAGTAGGTTTTCAGCCTCAAATAGATTTAAAAGTGTTTATTTAGTTCCGTTAACAGCTATGATTAAATTCATTACCAAATTATTTTAGAACCTTAAAAAAATGAATGTACATTAAATATTATATTAACCAATATAACTCAGCAGGAAAAAAAAGTTTAATAAAATGTTAGAAAAACATTATTTTAAGAAAACCAACTTTGTTTCATATGGGATTTGATAAAAATGTAAAGTCATAAATTAAAAAAACAAACAGCTTTCTGTTTTGTTTTTGCTTTCTGTATTGTCAAATGTGTTGTACGAGAACCGCTCGGAACGATTAATCGGTGTCAACGATGAATCGTTCCGAGCGGTTCTCGTACAGCGAAGCCGTTCGATCAATTCACTGTAATGTTCCGATTCACATAAACAATTCAAACAGCGCCATTTTGGATTATTAACTGAATGAAACAGAATGAAAGTGAGGCAGTGAGGGGCTACAAACTATTCAGTGGATTGTCTGGTAATGTGGTGTTTGGATTGTTTGTTCTGCAGAAACACTGCAAACAATATATTTCTAAGAATTTCTAAGAAATATCAGTAGACAACATGAGCTGTGGAAAATTATAAGTGATCTAGGATCTTATTAATACAGCTTTTTATAGCATATGCCATTGAAAACACAGTAAATGGCGCTGATCTGAATAAGGTCTATTCTATCACGAAAAGAACAATACAACCCTAGAGTTTTGTATCCCATACAGTCTGCACATCAGATGACCTCAGATTATGTCAGGTTAGCCCATTTAATAATCCTAATTAATATCATTCTGACGTCATACATTAACCAAATTACTAAAACTACACTAGATAAAATGACAACTTTTGTGCAGCAAAGTTCGTCTCTGATGACTCTTAAAACTAGAACAATTAGAACTGTGGGATATCAAGTTTTATTCATATCTCATACGAATGAAAAAGATTCAAATTCTTTATTAAATTTCAGCTAAGAAGATGCGATATGACATATCTAATGATATTTCATTCGAAATAAACATGCGCAGGCAAATTGCACTTACCCATACCTGGTGAATCCATCTATGATCTAAAACATGAGTGCTAATGCACATACTTTTCTCTAGGCTAATTACTGCATTACACACTACCGCAGAAACTAACTGTTTCTGCTTCAACTGTCAGTTTTGTAAACATAAACGTGACGCTGTACGTCCTTCTTCCTTTACGTTCTTTTGTCAACTCACCAATTGAACACTGCCACCTTGAGGACATGACGAGACCTAACCTTCATAAATCGAATTTACTCAGAAAAGCCGTGCTCTTCACATCTTTTTCATCACTACAATACATACCTTTCCATCCTAGGCAGAACATAACTTGTCAACAAATTCCTGTTTTCCTAAACATGCAGATATATGAAGGAATTGCCACGCAGACAGAACAGACAATTTGTTACATGTTAAATTTTATTCTGACATTCTCATTACAGTATAACTTATTATACTCTGGTTATACTCATGTATACAGTATAACCTCAATCCAGTTAAAACAAATAAAAAGCAAGCCCTGTTATAGATTTGTTTTACATTAGCAGTAACTATAGGTCTCCACTATCAAACAAAGTAAAAATTAAATATCCCATATCTCACAATAATTAAAATCATTAAATACATTATATTTCCGAATGTACAAGTCAGGTGGCCGACAATCTCTTTTCTTTGTAAGTCGCCATCATTTTCTTAACCTCTGCTATGGCCTTTCCGGGATTGAGTCCCTAAATAGGCAAGATGTCAAAACAGATTAAATGAAATACAGTAACAAATGGGAGACACTTAAAACAAGAAGTTGCAAACAAACATTTACTTGAAGTATAAAACTTTTCATTTCATTTTTTCACTTGAGAATGAAAAATACCCCATGATTCACTCACTCTCAAGCCATCCTAGGTGGATTTATTTTCTGTCTGATGAATACAATCAGTTATATTAATAAATATCCTGACGTTTCTAAGCTTTATAAATGGCAGTGAATAGGGCTCACGAGTTTGAAGCTCAAAAAAGTGCATCTATTCATCATAAACATACTCCACATAGCTCCGGGTGGTTAATAAAGGCCTTCTGAAGCAAAGCGATGGAGTTTTGTAAGAAAAATATAAATTTGTAAAACTTCTGCCTTACATATTCAACGCACAGAAAGTGTAACACCTCTCGCAGTTCAAAAAGCTTACGCTATGTCCGATGTCGTATGCCGCGGCAGTTATGCTTTTTTTCATAAATTGAATACGGAAGGCAGTCTAAAGGAAACTTGATATTTTACTTTATAAAGTTTTAAATATGGAGATTTTTTTTGTACAAGGCCTTTATTAAACCCCATATGCTTATGATGGATGAGCTTCAAACTCAATGGACGTCATCACTACCATTAAATAACTTGGAAGCATCATGATATTTATTAATATAACGCTGATTGTAGTCTTCAGACAGAAGAAAGTCATATACACCTAGGACAGCTTGAGGGTAAGTAAATCATGGGGTAATTTTCTTTTTAAAGTGAACCACTCCTTTAATGTCCAATGACAGATGAGAAGATGGCCTACCTTGGGACATGCCTTTGTACAATTCATTATTGTGTGACAGCGGTAGAGGGAGAAAGGGTCCTGTAATTTGGACAGACGCTCTTCTGCAAAGTCATCACGAGAATCAATCATCCACCTATATGCCTGCGGAATTCAATACAAAACAGCGAGTTTCTCCAGTGTTTAAAAAGTAAATAACATAATAATTGTTCATATAAGAAACATTCTGAAGAGAAAAATCTAATACCTGCATGAGCACAGCTGGACCAAGGTACTTGTCTCCATTCCACCAGTAACTAGGACAACTAGTGCTGCAGCAAGCACACAGAATGCATTCATACAGGCCATCCTATGAGCAAGGAGAAGAGATGTGCATTAGCAAAGGTCAAAAATTACCCCTCACACTGACAGAACCAGCAGGAATATTCAGCAGAAGACTTCGAACCAGCTTTTGACGGTCTTCGATTGTCTGGAGGTACTGCTCTTTTCCCTGCTTTGACTCATCCTTCTTCTTTAGATAGGGCTCGATGGACTTGTACTGAGCATAAAAGTTGTTCATATCCTAGAACAACAGTTTACACAATCACAGGTACTTTCTCTTTTTTTGTTTATTTAATAGGGACAAAATACAAAATGGAAACATACCAGATTATAGCAACATTGTTAATTCGCATTATATTTGACAGATTTAAAGCTGCAGTCTGTGACTTTTTTTTTTTTTGATGGTTAAAACTCAAAATTATATACAGTATTTATATAATGAAGTATATAACCAGCCAGTGTTTACAATAATAACCTTGTAATATTGATAAGCTTGTAATCAATGATAAGCTTGTGATAATGTGTTATAATTTGAGTGGTACTGATAGCTTTCCGCAGGAAATACGAGCTTCTGCAGTTCGTCCTTGCATCATTACGTCACGTCTGTATACATAAGGGAGTCCTGGCTAGTAAGCTATATTGCCTGTGTGGATGCTGCAGGTGGCGGATCGTTTGTGGCCTCTTCTTACAGCAGCTGGAATGTAATTAAACTTGTCATGTTGCGGATTGTAATCCAGAATGTTCAAAACGACAATCCTTAGTGCGTTGATAGACAACCCATTAGATTCTCAAAACATTAGATTCTTCCGCTCTGAGAAGCCGTGCCGATGCACAATCCTCATAAAGAAGATAACTCCACAAATGTTCTGCAATTTTAGAGATCAAAAAGATGGCGACAGAGAGGTAAAACTTACAGACTGCAGCTTTAAAGGGTTAGTTCCCCCAAAAATGAAACTTATGTCATTAATGACTCACCGTAATGTCGTTCCACGCCCTTAAGACCTCCATCTTCGGAACACAGTTTAAGATATTTTATATTTAGTCCGAAAGCTTTTCTTTTCCTCCAATGAAAATGTATGCACACTATACTGTCCATTTCCAGAAAAGTAATAAAAAACATCATCAAAGTAGTCCATATGTGACATCAGTTGGTTAATTAG
Source organism: Pseudorasbora parva (assembly GCF_024679245.1). Lineage (NCBI taxonomy): Eukaryota > Metazoa > Chordata > Actinopteri > Cypriniformes > Gobionidae > Pseudorasbora > Pseudorasbora parva. Next base: position 21,934,211 of record NC_090177.1, on the reverse strand, counting down.
AATCTCTCGAAGCATCGAAAATACATTTTGGTCCACAAATAACAAAAACTACTATTCAGCATTGTCTTCTTGTCCGTGTTTGTTTTCAATCCTCAAACAAAGATTCGAACGGTTATGAATCAGTGTATTGATTCATGATTCGGATCGCGTGTCAAACTGCCAAACTGCTGAAATCACGTGACATTGATAATCCAACTTCTGAATCAATACGCTGATTCATAACCGTTCGAATCTTTGGAATAACCATTCGGAAGAGAAGATAATGCTGAATAAATTCATAGTTTTTGTTATTTTTGGACAAAAATGTATTTCCGATGCCTTAAGAGATTCTAATTAACTAACTGATGTCACATATGGACTACTTTGATGATGTTTTTATTCCCTTTCTGGGCATGGACAGTATAGTGTGCATACACTTGCAAACGCTGTCGGACTAAATATAAAATATCTTAAACTGTGTTCTGAAGATGAACGGAGGTCTTACGAGTGTGGAACAACATTAGCGTGAGTCATTAATGACATAATTTACATTTTTGGGTGAACTAACCCTTTAAAGATAAAGATGGATATTCAGTTAACAGTGGTTTACTCACAGGGACAAGATCTTTCACAACATACATGTGAGGGAGAGGGTAAATCTTTGTCACTTTGCTGGTATTTGTATCGGTTTTGTCTATACAGGCTAAAGTGTTGCCCCCATTGATGTTCATAGCACATGAGCCACAGATACCTGTAAAATTATATACCGAGAAATTACAAACAAGTATTCTCACATAATGCAACATTAATAAGGCATAGTTATGTTTATTAAGTTGATTACTTTTAAAAAATACATATTTTCTTTCTATTTAAATGTATTTCTTTATTAATTTCTTTACCCTCTCTACATGAGCGTCTGAAGGTGAGTGTCGGGTCCATTTCATTTTTAATTTTGATGAGGGCATCAAGAATCATTGGACCACATCTAGGATGAAAAATGTTTAGAAAATTGTGATATTTCATTATTTAAAAATGAACTAGACCCCAACTGAGTCTAGTTTCTCCCAAGGTTTTTTTCTCCATTATGGCACTGAAGAGTTTTGGTTCCTTGCCACCGTCGCCTTTGGCTTTTAACTTGCTCAGTTGGGGACACCTAAATTTCAACTATATTACCGATCTGTCCGCATAGTCACTATATGATGTTTGAAATTAACTGGATAACATCAACGTTTTCACCAGAGTGGCCGTTCAGCCGAATCAAATTCTGTTGCATTATTTTCCTGTTAACGTTGCTTTGAAACAATTGGACTTGAACAAAACCCCATCAATTCACTTTAGAAAGCCTTTATTAACCTCCCGGAGCCATGTGGAGTATGTTTATGGGGCTGGGGCTGGGGCACTTTTTTGAGCTTCAAACTCAATGGACACCGTCACTGCCAGAAAGAAGAAAGTCATATACACATAGGACGGCTTGAGGATGAGTAAACCATGTAGTGCAACATTTGTACTTAATGTCTATCATTTGTGTAAATACTGGTATACGTACGTGTTCAAATCAACCATATAGGTTTGCATGCGGGGCTTGTCACCAGGTGTGTCAGGGTCCCATCTGTAAATCTGAAATTTCTTTATTTTTGGCTCAGGGGCAGGGGCAGCTGCTGTCTGGGCATATCGCACCAGCTGGGTTAGAAAGGAGGACACATTAGAATCACTATAAAATCGGTGATACTAAAATGATATGAGTTTAATGACATTATTACACAAACAAATAAAAGATAGCGTCCCTGTTTTAATTATATTAAGTAAAATTAAAATATCATATACAAGTAGGCTACATTACTTTTTTATTTTCATGGATTTGAAGAGCGTGTAAAATATATTAATATAGCCTATATTGTTATATTTTATTATAATTATTATATTATAGGAGCTTGAAGCCTCTGTCATAATTAAGCAGAGCTTCACAGCGCCACCTCTAGGTATAAAAGATAAGTAAGTGCGCAAGAGAGTTATACCCTATCACTCTGTAACTCACGTTGGAATTTATCGGAATTTATTGTAGTGTATAGCTTTCAATATCAGTCCTCCATGATTCCAAGATCAGTTTAATTAGAATAAAGTTAGCCTACATATCAGAAAAGAGAAGAAACCCAACTGAAGACGACGTTTTAATATGCTGCGCACAATAGTGGTTAAGTAGCCTAACATACACAGGTTATCGCTGGACCTGTCAGCTAACCAGCTCAGCCCAATACACATGTCGAACTTGAAACGTTCTCTTTAAAGCACGATGGTCTCGCACATCACACATACACATCGTACACGCACTTCTTTTTAAGATGCGGACAGGTCAGAACTCGTAGGTAAAAAAAAAAAAAAAACACTTACCACCAACGTCCTACAGTTGCGAAAAGCAAGAGAGCTGCGTGTAAGAGAATTGCACGTGAACATCTTCCACCTCAGTGCTGTTATTGGTTATGAAGGAGTTTTGTGACTTGAACCGTTTCAAATGCAAGGTGCCCTCTGCTCCTCCTCCTAATGCCAGCGTGAGCGTGGATGGGCGTCAAGCGTCGTCAGTAATCCCAGTCATAGTTTGGAAATAATGTGGAAACATTGTGGTTTCCATGGACATTAATAGAATTTTAAATTAAAAAGTCATGGGGATTTGAATGATATTCTATTAGCTCCACACTCTTAAAAATAAAGGTTCTTTATTGGTATGTGGTTCCATGATAATATAAGTGCATGCCTAGAAACTAAATTCTGACTAATTTAAAAAAGCTTCTGCCACAGAATAATTGCCTCCATATAAGAGAACACTTTATGGTTTTTAATTTCTTTAAAGTATATTTTTAAAGTAATATTTTTCATATTATGTGTCTTTTCACAATATGTAGCCTAATATCCATCTCAGGTGTATGTGAAGTTTTAGCTCAAAATACCCCACACATCATCAAATTTGCCCTTATGTGTAAGGGTGTAAGCAAAAACGCACCATTTTTGTGTGTGTCCCTTAAAGGGGGGGTGAAATGCTGTTTCATGCATACTGATCTTTTTACACTGTTAAAGACTTGGAATCCCATACTAAACATAGACAAAGTTTCAAAAGTTAAGGTGGACGTTTGATGGGAGTATTTCTTTGTCAAAAATACTACTTCCGGTTAGTCATAAGTTTCGGCAAGTTTTTTGAGATCATGCGTCCCCTTTGACGTTAATGAGGGCGGAATTTCCTTGTATGGGCCTTACGGACAATTCTACCGGAAGCGCGTGAGAGAGAGGGAGAGAGCGAAAGTAACAGGCTACGCCCATCAAAGCGCTGGCTCGTAGGCTGCTGCACAGGTGATGTGCACATAACAATGTCACCAAAAAAGTGCGTTTTTGGTTGCCAGACCAAGACAGTCCTGCACAGATTCCCCAAAAACCCCGCGTTAAGGCAACAGTGGATGTAATTTGCTTTTCCGGATCAGCAACTGAGTTGCGCGAATGTTTATATCTGTTCGCTGCATTTCGGTGCCGACTGTTTCATAAACAAGGCCCAGCTCGACGCCGGATTTTCCGATCGCCTAATGCTGAATGATGGAGCAGTCCCAACGTTAGAACCGCAGGCTGTGAGTAAGACTGATTCAAATGTCTGTGTTTTTGCCTATTCTCATCAAGTAGCCCAAACATGATCACGTATAGTTAATTGATCAATGGAGCATGCGATGTGTAGTGCGTGTACATTTGTTTAGCTGGCCACTATATGTGTAACTTTATGTTTGTGTATTGTAAAAGCACTCCAAACAACAATACACAAAGAGGGGGGAAATATGTTGAACTAAATAAGCACGCTTCTTCATTCAAATGCGCTACTATTCCGTGTCTTTCTATGTAAACACTAACTTAACCTGCCGTGCAAAACCAGTCCGCTTACTGTCTACACAAACCACGCGTAAACACACAAACACACATGCACAACTGCACTTCCCACATGTACACCTTCAAAGACAAAAATACGACGATATAATTCAAGTATAAATATGTAAATAACACAAGCCGCTAAGCATATTATATAGTTAGTGTATAACTTGTACCACATAGAGACGTCCTGCTCTAGTCGTTTTTGCTGCTGCTCCTGTTCAACTGCAGCCTCTGGGTCTGATTCCGGATCATAGATGTATGGCTGTATCTGATTAAAAGCCATATTTTTATTTTGAATAAAGTTTTTTCCCACTGTTAGGGATGACACAGCTTTACGACGCACTCGACTCAACACAATAGCAGCAGCGAGCACACGTCATTATTTAGCTCCGCTCACACGACACGCCCCCACCCGCTCGGCTTTTTTCGGAAAGACTCGGAACAGCGCATCTTTCTTATATAATTATTAAAAAAATAAAGACTTTTCGGAGATATGCAGGATGCAATGCTACTCTATAGGTACTCAAGATTGACATGACACTGACTGAAACTGAGTGTTTCACCCCCCCTTTAAAATGCAAATGAGCTGCTGCTCCATGCTATTATGCCTGATACAGTGAGTGAAAAGAAATGGCCTCTGTGCTTCTCACTCAGGGGTGTGTCTATGCTAAAAGAGCTGATCATCAACATGGGGGCGGCGGGGTTCCCCTAATATGTGCATTATGAGTGATTGATAATGATGATGGAGATTATAAAATAAGTATTGGGTAGAATTTTACCATTATGGTTGTTTACACACACTATATGGAGACACATCTGTGTTCTAAAAAGGGAAATTTTCATAATAGGTCTCCTTTGACATGCAACATTTCATCATGCGATCCCCCATGAACAAAGAAACTTTAAAAGAGGCTGATAGAGTAAACGGAAATCCATATAAAAACATACATATGTTGCAAGGGCCTCTCCTTACTGCAAGCAGCCTTGAACCAAATTAAAAATAGAGAACTAGCAGGAATTTACCATACCCTTCATGTTTCTCCATATTATGAAATGTCTGACAACTTTATTCTTCATGATTCAGAAATTAAAACCCAGTCATAACCTTTTGTTCACACCAAGATATTGTGAATATATTTTGGGATTTTTGCCTTGTGTGATGTGTGTTTTGTTTTGTTGTTGTTTTCCCATATAATGAATGTCAGTGGGCTCCAGTGTTGTTTTGAACATCCACTGACTTTCATAAAAGACATACAGGTTTGGAATGACAAATATGAGTAAATAATAACAGACATTTTGTCATTTTTGGGTGAACTTTTAAGTTTAGAGAATACTACAGGACCTAAAATCTTAAAACAAATATCCATATCTGATTAAGCCCTATGTTGTTAATTTTATCTTATAGTATTTTGTTGTTGAATTCATCTGAAAACTTAAAATTATTCAGGTTTTTGCTCTATAACATTTAGCTGATTCACAGCCAAATAAGCAAAATGCAAAGGTATATATTCTTCATATACTCATCACTTTAGGAAAGAAAACAGAGTGGATAGCGTTTTAAAACACTTTTGACAGCATTTTAAGATAAATGCATATAGCAGCAGAAAACCAGCTTACCTGTTTTCATCTATAGTTCCCAGGATGTGAATGGATCTTGAGTGGGATTTTCCTTGTTTGTATGAGAGACATCAAGAATTACGGACGAAAAAGCATCTGAACATCCCTTCGAGGTAAAACTGGGATAGTGTTCATCGACCTTGTCTCATTTCCACCCAGAGATCTGCAGTGACTCCTGGATCAAAAGCAATCATATTCAGGCCTCAAGTGAAGTATCCTACATTTATCTGTCAAGTGAGTCCCACTTCTGCCAGAAGAGCTTTTAACAAATCCCTTTCTTATGAGACAGTGGATTTTATTTAAATCTGTCATTTAAATATTCGACAATCAAGTTAAACAATTTAGATATGTTATTTCTCACCCATAATGGAGCAGATTTACATGGTTTAATGTTAGTTGGTGTTAATCACTGTCACACACACACACAAACGTTGTGTTTTCATATTTTATGGGGACATTCCATAGGCGTAATGGTTTTTATACTGTACAAACTGTTTTCTATCCCCCTGCCCCTGCCCCTAAACCTACCCATCACAGGAAACCGTCTGCATTTTTACATTTTCAAAAAAATCACTTAGTATGATTTATAAGATGTTTTCCTCATGGAGACCAAAACATGTCCCCACAAGGACAAGGATTTCGGATATTGCCATCTTTGTGGGGACATTTTGTCCCCATAACGTAGGGTTTACCAGGCCACAAATACACACACACACATACATTGTTTTTCCATGTTTTATAGGGACATTCCATAGGCGTAATGGTTTTTATACTGTACAAACTGTATTCTCTCTCTACCCCTAAATCTACCCATCACAAGAAACCTTCTGCATTTTTACATTTTTTAAAAACACCACTAAGTATGATTTATAAGATTGTTTCCTCATGGGGAGTCACACTATACCAGTCAATATTTTGGAATGATTGATTGTTTAAAATGATTTGTTAATAATATTATTACAATTTAAAATAACTGATTTCTATTTTAATATTTAAAATGCAATTTATTCCTGAATATTTTTTGTGTGAATTCTGGTGAATAAAAAGTAAAAAAAAAAAAAAAGCACCAAATAAGTATTTCAATGATTTGTGAAGGATCTTGTGAAACTGAAGACTGAATATAATATTTCACAATATTACTGTTTACTGCATTTATGAAGTAAATACAGCCTTGCTAATACTTATTTAAAAAAAAAAAAAAATATATATATATATATATATATATATATATATATATATATATATATATATATATATATATATATAAAATGTTTGTTTTATGTTTTCTAGGTGGCTGCATATTCAGAAGATTGTGTTTATTCTATATGGTGTTTGGTTTTATTTAGCCTTAATTTATATCAGTTGTTCATAAAATGTATCTGTTATTTTGTCATGGTACATTTTTTTTCACCAATATAGCATTATATCTCCATTAAACTCAGCAGTTTTCTTGAGTTTCATCCACGGGATTTGTCTGCCATACAATATTTAGTTTGACATTTTACTATTGTATGAATATGAGCACATATCGTAAATGTTAAAACTGTTTTGTTTTTATATTGGGAATGGACAGCGTGGGTGTTTTGATTGTCCCATGCATGTACACCTTCAGTCGTTGAGAAATGACACATCCCAAAACTAGGGGTCACTGTTGTGCTTCAATGGCACTTTTAATAAAACAGACATTTTATCTTCACAACAGCAATGTCTGGACATAAAGAGGAAGAGAAAATTGGGTCAGGGCTCTCTGTGCTAGCAGGCTGGTTGTTCTTGTTTGAGTATGGAGTAGTTTAAACATAGACCTGGAAGGGCTATTGGACACAGTGTAGGGAAGACAAGGCAAGTGCTAGCGGCTCTCTCACATATGACAGATGACTTTCAAATCAGCAAAAAGAGCCCTGACCGCTCATTTCAACCTTCCTGCACTCTCCTTTATTTACAGATAAAATTAATACATTCATTTAATTCACGTAGTAACAAAGCTAATCAATCTTTTTTTTCACCGAGTGATCTCTTTTTCATCCATCCAAAAAGTTCACATATCACATCAGCATTCAAAATTCTTTCCTCTTTATGTTTTTTCTCTCTTTTTATACAGTTACCTCCTACGCCCGTGTTCATTTAAATCCCATAAAACAATATGTGTAACTATTTACATGATCATTAATCTCTAACTATATACCATCACAAAACCATGACCTCTAAACCTCCCACCCACCCACTTATCACCCCCCTCCCAAAACGTCATATCCTGATGAAAAAGCTAAAAAAGGTGAGGGGAAAAGCAAGGAAGAAACATGAATTGACTCTCAGTGTCTCATAAAACCATTTCTTGCATCCTCCCCCATTCTAAAAGTGCATGCCTAGAATCAGCAATTGAAAATAACAATGCCTGTACAGAAAAAACCCTTTCTAAACCATCCGCCAAATGTGGCGAACGTGGACACAGATCAGCATATCGGCAATGATAATCTTCTTTCTTCTTTTGGCAAATACTTGAGTGGTTCTTGAAGGTCTAAAAGATGTAGTGGAACAATTAAAAGTGGGTCTCTGAGGCAGCAGCTGGTAATGGAGCAGTTTTGGGGAAACTGCTGTTAAAGTCAGAGGTGGCGGGGGCTGGGATGACCATTGTGATAGAGCTTCTGCTTGATGTGCACCATGTTTCCGCTGGAATCCTCCAGTTGCCGAAGCTGTGCGCGTCTACGGAGGTCCCGAAGGTTGCAGAACTGTGGCAACCACGACCAGGAAGGGGTATCTGTGAGCGGCACAGAGAAAAACGTGTCAACATCAGTCAAACAGTGGTGTTCTTAGCATTCGTAATAACTAAGCTAATGAGATGGTTAAGAAAAGGACAAAGAAAATGTACATCTTACAATGAACCAGCATGTCTACACAACGTGTTAATGGAAACAGCATGTGGGTCCAGACGCGGAGACTGGGGTAGAGGTATAACGAAACCTCAGAGAGTTCCTCAGACAGCCCCGCCCCTCACATCTAGCCCTGTTGGAAGTGTGTCAGTGTGTGTGAAAGGGAGGCGATGGGGGAGCGGGGGGTTATTTATAGCATTCCACGGGTATGCCATCCACTAGGACTGTCGTGAAGGGTATACAGAGGAAGAGACGGTGAATAAGGGTTTTTGAAATCTTATAGCTGGATCAAAAGAAAGGAAGAGCTGGTTATGGATATTAAAGGGATGCAGTAATTATTGTGTTTAGACAAAAGAAAGGGGCATATTATTCATACATTTACATTAATAGCATTTTAATTATAATATATATAAAAAGATACATGTTTTCTAAAATAATTTATTATTAAACTATACATAGCCTATATACAATGTAAAATATATACAATATTTTCATAAGAATATGAATGTATTTAATATTTTTAATTCATTATTTATTTAACATATTTCTTATATTAATATAAATCAGTTATTATAGTTATTACTTTTCTGAATAAACAAAAATATTGTTTATATATATATATATATATATATATATATATATATATATATATACAGCCTATAGTATTATTAAAATAATATAAAATATATGAAGAAATAACATTTAAACATTACTAACTACATTACCCCTGATCTGACCAAATTATTATAAAATGTAAAGTATAAAATCTAATAAAATCTAAATATATTATTTATTTATTTATTTATTACGATATAAATCAATTAGCAGATACATTACTCCTGAGCTGAAAATGATTAAGGAGGTAAAGAATAACCGTAAATAGTCAAAGCATTTCTAAAATAGGAAATGGGAGCTAAAACTTAAGGTATGTGCTTCAGTGCACTGTATATGTGTTGTGTGTGTGTGTGTGTGTGTGTGTGAGTATGACTGCACGCTTACACGTCTCGCCAACTTGCCTTCTCTTTCCAGCTGCTCTTTGTCTATTTATAGCACTCGCACAGTGCAAGGGTGCAAGTATGTGTGTGTGTGTGCTGGTGGGGGTGGGGGCATGACAGCATCTCTCTCCCACCTTCCTTTCCATCAACCTCACCTTCACTCCCTATCTTGGTGAGGCTAAATGAGGCTGACCTGCCATCAACGTCACAATTTCACAGCTGTGGTGTGCTTTACTATAGGGGTATCCCCAGTATTTTTTCACTAAGTCATATGATCCTATGGAGATACCATTTTGTGTTTGTGCTACTCAAATATATATATATTTTAACAAATATATTTTTTCTTTGGGGGCTGAATTAAAAGGATAGTTCACCCAAAAAGAACCTTTCGGTCATCATTTACTCACCCTCATGTCGCTCCAAACCCATTAGACTTTGGTTAACCTCTGAAACACAAATTAAGATATTTGTAATGAAACCTGAGAGTTTTCTGTACCTCCAATGAAAGTCATAGTAACCAAAACTTAGAAGATACAAAAAGATCGTAAAGGTGTTGAATCTATATAAAGTGAGCGGTTTAATCCAAGTCTTGTAGAGATACAGATTTAATTTAGGCGTTTGTTCACATGAAAACATATACATCATTTGTGTTTCAAAGAACTCTTATGGGTTTGGAATGACATGAGGGTAAGGAAATGAACAGAATTTTTATTTTTGGGTGAATTGTAATAATATGTTGAACACAGCGCTCTGGATTACTGATTGGTCAATCTGTGAATTCCATGGTCCGATATGTTCTAATCTTAGCGGAAGCTTTAAGATAATATACAGGTAATTTTATTCAATAATTTTAAACTCAAATAACCTACACATTTCATGTCCACATGTATTATTTATTTTATTAAAGCTACAATATGAGGCATCGGTTGATGACGCCTGGTTTTCGCAGCGCTTTTATTATGCCGCAGACGATCACTTCCGCTTTTTCCGGTCATGCGTGTGCATCTCTGTTTTATCAAAGATACATTATTTGAGGGTGTTGAAAGTTATGTTAAAATGCTTCTCTGTGCGTTTATCTACTATGAGATACTTGTTGCACACTGCAGTAAGCTAGATCGATATTAGGCATGGTAAAACATAGTACTCGCGGTAAATCATGAAAACAAGCGTATAGCGCTAGTTCTGGCAGGTCAAGTTAGTTAAGCTCGCATCTGCTGACTGTCAGCTGATCATGTCTACCTGTAGGAATACGATGGTGCATGCATAAGCTCCTTCAGTACTATCAGCAGCTATTGCTTTTTTCCGGAGCTAATTACCCTCCTCCATCCCCAGCTCCTCCTCTTGTCAATCACGATTTGCCATTCTGATTCCCTTTGAATCAGACTAAATTCCCGAATTAGGTTGTAGATTTGAATATTGACATTTATGCTATCTGCAATATATTTTTGCTTCTGTTCTGTTTACCCTATCACTGCTCTCCCTGCTCTTTTCCAAGCTAGGCAGCATGGATGCGCAGGGAGTTCTGGTCCAAAATAGAACCATATAAACTATATGATAATTGTCTATAATCTTTGACAATAGTGGTCCTGACAGTACCAAGACAACAGTATTGAGCTATATAACAATGATTAGTTTTCTGTCAATGAATGTATCCAAACAGTTCCTTACCGGTCTAATAATACACAAACTATATTAATGCGTCTTTGGTGTTTCCATGGTTTCTCCAAAATAAAGCGGAACTCGAGGGTAACGCGGGTATGATATCACTGATAGGCGACGCACGGACACGGCCCGCGCCCTGGTTAAAATAGCTTATTTCTCTGGATTTAAAATTTTTTGGAAACATTTGGGATAATGTAAGTAAACACTTCAACAAAATATATAACATTGTTCTAGTGTTTTTTGGATATTTTAATCCAGAAATCTTACATGTTGTGCCTTTAAGCCATTGTAAGCAGTGACCACTTTATAATCACCCTCTCTGTCTTTTTTCATTGGAAATGTTTATTTGTGTTTTTAAATACATTTGTTGGCATTTGCTGAATTGCCATTTAGGTAAAGTGAAAAATGGCAATTTATGATACAAAAAAGGCAATTCATTCATAGCAAAATATGAATTGAATGAAATTCAAGAAGCAATTTACAAATTGTGTTTCTTAATGTAGTGAAATCCAGAATTATACATGACTTTCGGTATTAAATGGCTATTGGGAATCTACAGTTTGCACATTTTTGTAAATTATTTGATTTCAATGTGTATGGACTTTTTTATTTGATGGGTATTTGTTATGATTAGTATATGTAGATTTTGTATTCTCTCAGGTGGGAATTGATTGTATAAGTATATAATAATTGTAATAAAGGATTAAGGCCCTCTTTATATAAGTTATATACTGTATACAAGTTCATCCCGTGAATATCATCGAATCATATTAAAACTAAAAGCATTCCATTTTAAAGCACTATTCACATTATGCCACAGCTAATACCTCTCAACTCTCAAAGGACCACAGACAACTGTTATAAACAACTGCTGTGTTGCCTGAGATTCAGTTACATTGAGTGAAAACCTGCTGTTAATTTCTGCAGCCACAGTCTTCATCTTAATACATTCATTACTGGGGGTGATAATAACAGGGCAGAAGGGGTGCGCTGACAGCTTATGAAAATGAAAAATGCAGGTGTGTAAATGTTTGGGGTCAGAAAATTGAATTTTGGGAGTGTTTGGGAAAAAACATGTTTATTAACATAAAACCAATACAGTGGGACACATTTTAAAAACGGATTTAGAAATGTATAAGGATTTAATTCCATACAAATCCATAGTGTCACTCTAACACACCAACTGCAAATCATTTAGTAAGATCAGCTGATTGGGTAATGTATACTATTAAAAAAACACTTACATGATTCAAATTTACAGTTTTTACCCTCGTTCATTTAGTATTTGAACTCTTTGAGACACAGCTAATGTACTTTATTAGCTGTATGAGCACAAGCAGTGTTCATGTTGCCACTAACATTTAAGGCACTTGTTCTTAACAGTAAAGTGTTTGACGTCAATTCTTTAGTTTTTGAGATACAGTATTAGTACTGAATACACTTGCACATAAAATATGGCATTTACCAAGCAAATTACACTCAACCACGTTCAACCTCAAAATGATCACGCTAAACAAATAAACAAAAAACATAATTGTAAATTTTTTTGTTTATAACATTAAATAAATGTTCACGTAAAGGAAGAAAAGTTGATTTTGATGCATAAAAAGAAATGCATTAACACTCACTTGCGTTAAGCTATAATTAAGTAACCAAATCCTGGTCTGCATAGCTCCTACAAGCATATCCTTTGTCCTTTACATCTATCCACATGTATGCTCTCCATACACTCTTGGTTACAATGTTCTTCCCACTCACCATAATAACGACTGGCTCTCCAGGCCCTCACAGCACAGTGCAAAGCTCCATCCAGCCACAACAACAGCCAACTGATACAGAAGCCCAGCAACAGCCCCAGCATGAGGTCCATCTCCTGTTTGGTCACACTGTCACTCACAAAGTAATTCTCAGACGAATCCACGAGCGAATGGTCTCCATCATATGGAATTACGTAGTGAACATGATGTCTAAGGCAGAGAGGGGAAAACTCTGTTTAGAGGTTTACATTCAGGCAAACAGACATTAAACATAATGTAATAAAAGTATTGTTGAAAACAATAAATTGGGAGATAGAAAATGAGGACATTATTACACAAAAGTTGCTTTAATAACGCTCTCAGCAGGGTGGAAAAACCAGCGTTTTTTATACTGATATTATTTGGATCCACATGAGCTCAGTCAAGCTGGGTTTGTTGTCTTGGAACATACATGCATTAAACATGGTTGGCACACAGTGGTTACAAATAATACAGTAGTTGTTGTGCTGTGATGTTTATGGATATCTATGGGAAAATACGTAAAAGTTGAATTTAATAATTCAACAGAATTAAAAGGAAGTGTCTTAGATTAGAGTTAAAAAAAGACTATGGGTAACTCTACATCTGGTTTTGTAATAAAAAAATGACTGTACATGATAGCTGTTTTAAGTTTGTAACGTACATGCAACTGTGGTCCTTAGCAAAATACATCAAATAAATGTATTTTATTTTTGTTTTATGTTACGGAAGAGTTTAAACATGTCCAGTAATTAGTTTGCACTCACAATTCAAACAATTAAGAGGAATAAAACTAGCGACAACATTTTAAAAAGGCAAGCCATACAGATATTGATTTACATGTTATGTGAAGTTTACAAGTTAGACATCTTATTTTTGCACATTTGATATTGATACACTCCCAGAAAAACATAAAGGGTTCATATTGGTTCCTTAAAGGTACATATTAGTTCATAAAGTGGGCATATTATTACCTTAAAGGAACAAAAGTGTACCTTTTGTAAAGGTACCACCAGTGACAGCTTTTGTACCTTTTTTGTCTGAGTGTAGACAGAAATATACAGATATGCAGATGTCAGACTTACAGATTGACACATTGACGAGTTATGCATGTCTATTAGACTAGAGAATGTCTATTTTTTGTCTTGATCAACACAAATCATGACAATATGGTTACTCTGTTTAAATCTGTTTTAAAAAATCACAAGATTTATGCTATGTTCTGCAAATATCAAGGACAGTAAGCAGGTTTTCAGTGACCATGACCCATTTATAATGCTCTTGGTCCTGATATGTGACACAGAATAGGCTACTCTATGTTTGGAAAGAGAAGGTACACTTAAAAAAATTCTAGGTAAAAAACAACCCAATGTTGGGTCAAATATGGACTAACCCAGCAATTGGGTTGTTTTAACCCAGTGATTGGGTTGTCTTAATCAAATATTTAACCCAACCGCAGGATTAAAACAACCCAAATGCTGGGTTAGTCCATATTTGACCCAACATTGGGTTAAAACAACCCAGCATTTTTTAGAGTGTATACATGCAATCATTAAGTTAAATCTGTGATTAACAAATCTCCACCAACTTAGTTTATAAAACATGCACATCTATTGAGAAAAATTATGATCTGACCTAATTTACTACCCTCAGATGTTCTTACATCAACAACTTGTAATCAACAGATGTAGCTTGAACAGAAACTGTTGTGCAAACGATAATAAAAGTCAAGCTTTAGTACTATTCAAAACAAAACAAAAAATTAATAGAAAAAGGAAAAACATGGGGTATATTAGCTTTGTAATTCTATAAAATATCAAATAGACTGTATGAAAATAAATAAATACATGGGTGGTATAAATCTTATAAATCCACACAAAATATAGACTATCTGTCTGTATAAAAATTTTTATGTTTTATATATTATGTACATTATTAAACTAAACATCACAAAACTACATTTACTATCAATATGCCTTAACTCAACAGATCCCAGATATCTCATTTTCATTTCAATAATACTAACGTAATTGTGTGGCCAACACACGAACCAAAAGAACAACATCCCTGGCTGTGCTTGGAGAAAAATCACACCTTGATACGCAGAAAGAAAAATCAAGCAGAATTCTCATACTGAAACACCGACGCAAAGCAACAGTAACTGCTCAGTATTGACAGACCATTCGAATTACGCCCAAATTATGACACAAACCCCACGAATACACATATAAGGCCTTAATGTGACAATCTCCATTTGGATAAATGAAATGAAATGGGGAAGACTGTGTTTCGGAGGCTGGAGAAGGGCTCAGGCCTATGAGCTGTTAGTAGATGGGGAACCTGTCAATTTCTGGATCTCGTGCTAGAATTCAATTCATTACTAACGTTTTTATTTAATTTATTTTTTACCTTCCACAGTTGCAATGACAGACGCGGTCCTCCCCTCGTAAATGCGGTAAGATGTAGTTGTGAAAGCGGTCCAGGAGTGCGTTCATGTCCATTAAACACGCTATCGCCTGCAAAGAACCATTCGAGTCAACCGGGACATGACAAGCAGTATTGGAACACAGCAACCGCTACATGACCTGGTACTGTGACCACTGCAGGGGAAAATACACATTACATTTCCACATCAGCCAGTAATAGACACAAGTACGGTTGTGCTGTCTTAATGAGATTTTTAAATGGACTTTCAGCAGTCCACACTCTCATTAAGCCCCGATTTCACTTTGAAAATGACAGAAATGCACAATTACGAAGTGCTTAGACAGACTAAAGATCTTACCATGACAACTGAAGCACCGAGGATCATAAAAATCATGGTGGTTGTGATCATATGCATCAAAACTTCCGAACTCGCCTTTCCTCTTCCTCAGTCTATTCAACAAATCCGGTTAAACTAAAAACATGCCGTCCCGGGAGAAGACGCTCATGGATGCGCCCTCGCCGCTACACCTGCCTCAGTCCTGAACCCGCCAGATTGGGAAGTGTTCTTAAGGCGCATAGGGTTAGGATGACCAGATCTCGCTATCCCAGCGTATGAGCCTACACGCGCATTCGCACAGTCTTCACCCACATCCAGCGATACGTTCCCCCAGTGCTGCAGTTGAATCCGCCTCAGCCGTGCGGTTGGGAGGGAGCTGAGGAGCGCGTCCTAGTCTGATTACTGATGCTACTGCCTCTCTCTTCCTTCGCGTTCCGACGCCGCTGGAAATGTCTTGCGAAAACGACCAATGCCAGGGTCAGCTAGTTCTCTGATATATCTGTCTGGTAGTTGACATCTAGTAGACCCGTGATTCGTCGTCAAGGCTTTATTTGAAGAAATGTGTAGTCGGCGTTAGATATCTGCTGCGATCGCCACACTATTTGTGGCAAGCCAATTTAACATTTAGACTATTAATAAGGAAGTTTTAAACACTTTTTTTAAAAATGTTATTGAAAGTAGTCTCTTCTTAAGGCTACACTTATTTAACCAAAAACACAGTTAAACACTGTTGTGAAATATTATTACAAATACAATTATTGTTTTATTGTTTTATTGGCTATTTATATTTTATATTTTTAATGAACTGAGAAATCAAATTTCCCTTGAGTGTTTGACATAGGCCTATTATAGGGTCATCAAACTATAAGAATATCCTGCAAGTTAAAGAACTGAAAACTTACTTTTAGTCCAAAACAGTTTATATTGATACCAAGCCTTCATCATTGCAACTTTGGCCCCAGGCACTGACGTGTTAGTGAGATCATAAGGAGGAGAAAATAGCAATTCAGGATCACTCAACTTAAAAAGAATAATGCTATTAATGTGGTTATTTTATTTATTTTCAACCACGTGAATATTCTCAGTTGAGCATTATTATTATTTGTATGCAATACATTTCACTGTGGATTCTCTGGTAAATTAGTCACAATTTTGGTGCAGGCTTTGCAAACAGACTTTTACGATATGGACTTGACAGTAATGGGACAACATGCTGTGTTAATTCTATCTATGACCAGGGATTTCTGATATGATTCGTGTACAGTCAGATGTTCTTATCTGTGCTAGTAAATCAAACCAGTGAGTGGCAGTAAACTTCATATTGTTTCTCTTAGTATGTGAAAATAATCTGTTATTTAAACTGTGAATAAATTACATATAGAAAGTGATCAAAGAATTTGCAATAACTGGAGATGTCAATCATCATACTCATTCCAAAACTCCCAAAATCAACAAATATCTTATTTACATTGTGTTTGCACTTCTAGTTATGACATTCATTAGTGTGCAGAATCTAGTTGCAGTGATCGCTGCATTCAGCTACAATGCTCATCACTACAACTTTTCATGTCATGATCTAAATATAATGTCAGATCTAAATATAATGCCAGATCTAAATATAATGCTACAACCAACACTTTACACAATTAGTTAACCTTGAGAGCTGTAATAGTAAAAAAGTGCTAAAAGTTTCAGAGAAAGTTACACATGTAATATGCTAATTAATATACAAAAATTTCAGCCAATCACAGAAGTGGGCGTTTACACTGAAGTCTCACAGCAGACAGGCCCCTTCAAACAGAGCATTCAAATCAGAGGGTAAAATCAGTGAAGGATTTTTATTTTATTTCTAAATTATGACAATTTATGATGTAAAAATAATACTAACATTATACAGTAAGTGCACCACAGGAAACATTATAAAAAAATAAAACAATGCAGTTCATAACCCCAAGCTGAGTTTTCATCATCCTTACTCTATGAGAATTCAGTGTCACGTGATCCTTCAGAAATCATTTTAATATGCTGATTTGGTGCTCAAACAATTCTTAAAAAACATCAATGTTGTGCAACAGTTGTGCATCCTAATGGAAACCATATATACACAGGCCTATCGGAATATAGGCTTTAAAACATGGAGTTTAGTTCAACCTAAAAATCTTACAATATTAAAAATGGAATTAATAACAATTAAAAAAATAAATAGAGTCTAATAAATGTGTAGCCTACTAGCATCAGTTGCATGGAACTGAAAAATAAATAAATTATAAATAAATATTAGGCCTACTTAAACTGAACTAGGTACCAGCAATAACTATATTCTACCTATATTAGGAAAGTGAATAGCTGAATTCGGAATCACAGAAATATACTAGTTTTAAGGAACAAGTGTTAAAATGGCTTGCCACACATTGTAGGTTTTTGTTGATAAAGTAGGCTTCTTCAAGCCACCATATACGACCAGATCCTTCTTTCTTAATATCCATTTGGGGTTATATGCAGAATCTGCCATCACCATTTTAAATCTTGGGATTTATCCACAGCAGCCAGGAGCGTTTCTTCTCTATCTCGTGGCGGTGCGTGAGCGTTTGTGCTCGTGAGAAGGTGGGGGTGGGGTGGAGGTGTTGGAGGGGTGTGAGGGGGTTTGGGTGGGGAGTGGTAGAAGAGTCTTGACTAATTCACTTTTCCCGTAAAAACACGGCTGATCTTTTTCAATTAATGAAATGTACTACATTATATAGGACAGCCATCCCCCAAGGAGCGTGTAGTTTTTCCCAACACATCCTCACGCCCCCTCACGCGCTCTGCAGTTCATATTGCGCCATTTCGTTATAGCCCATGATTGTTCAGCTTCTGTTTTCCACCTCCTGTTCCAGATCGGCTTTGCACGTTAGCTAACACATGTGAAAGGACCTTGGCCGAAGATACAACACTGACTGGCTTGGCAGGAATTCAGACTTTAAGTCTTAACTCAATTTCCTATTGATGCACTTCAGTTTCTTTCCAGAGCGCGCATTAATGCAGAGTGATAACCAAAACGCAACCAAATCCATTCTGTTACTACAATGCCGTGACAGGAGAAAATATATCTGTGACGTTTTTCAGTAAGCTTTTCGTGCAAAACTTGCCGCTATTTTTGTTAATTCACACCAATTCTCGGCTGATAAATGATGACACATCTTTATCTGTGAAGGTCACCGAGAACATGCCACGATGTCCCCCACATTCAGCAGCAACGCATTTCAGCACCCTGGAGAGCAGCAGAGTAGAGATTTACTGCTGACCACCATCAAACACACACACACACACACACACACACACACACACACACACACACACACACACACACACACACACACACACACACACACACACACACACACACACACACACACACACACACACACACACACACACACACACACACACACACACACACACACACACACACACACACACACACACACACACACACACACACACACACACACACACACACACACACACACACACACACACACACACACACACACACACACACACACACACACACACACACACACACACACACACACACACACACACACACACACACACACACACACACTCTCTCTTTCTCAATAAGCTGACACAATGTAGACTGAAATGGAGAAATTCGTTTTTGTGAAAATCCTCCAATTTATCATGCTCAATAGTCTTTAGATTATTTTTGCACTGTAAAACAACAGGATTAAAGAGTAGGCCTATTATTTTACAATAAATTACTGTAATCGGAAATTTACTGTGAAATGAATGCACAATGGGTAACTTTCCTACAAACTACTGTTAATCAACAGGAAAAGGATGCTGACATCATAGTAACTTCCTGCACTTGTTTCACTGTGAATTAACCATGCCACTGTAAGAAATTATATTGTTTAGTACTGTAATTGTTTTGAAGTCACCATAATGGTGATCAGTGTTCCATTTGCTTGGGATTTCGGACCTTGTATATTCATATTAAAATTTCTGATCTAGCTAAGTCATAAGTGTGAAAAAGGCTAGAATATAAAATAAGCTATTTGGCTGATTCTAAGTAAGTCAAACTATACTGCCATTTCAGGACTAATGCAAACCTCATGATGACAAGCATAAAACTGACTTATCACATTGATTTAGATTATTTATTGGTGTCAGGGATTCTGAATGAGAGAGGACCCAGGCACAGAATGAACAATATGAGACTTTATTAACAAGACTATAGAAAGGGCACGAAAAGGAGATACGAGTGAAATTTCAGACAGCAGGGCAGGGAACACGACACGATGAGAGGCAGGGAGGATGACCCCTGAAACCAGTTTAAGGAGACAACAGACTTGGGGACATCTTGGGAGGCAACACCAGGCAGGATGAGGGGAAAAACCAGGCAGGAACACAAGGAACCCGAAGCTTGATGCTTACTCTCAGAAGTAGCTCCAGTATTGACTGCTTGGCAAAGAGTGGTTTAGTCAGTTAGACAAAACTAAAGCAAACAAAACTTTAATAACTAGATCTAGCAAAGAGAAAATTAACAAATACCAAATTCTAAAAATAAAATAAAATAAATAAATAAAAATATTTTTAAAAAAATCACTGGAACTTAAAAACAAAATTAAACAAGACTGCAATTGTACAAGGGACTAGAGATACATAATAAATAATAATAATAATATATATATAATATATAATAATATTAATAAATAATAAATAATATTAGCTAGCAAACAAATAAAAAACAAGATAGACACCAAAAAATAAGGCTTGAAAGAACTAGATAAAAAAAATAAAACTAGCACTAGACTTGAGAAAAAATTCAGGAAAAAAACCCCACTAGATTTTATCAAAAGGATATCAGACAATGAAACCTAACTCTAGCAGAGAACTGCACATACACACAACAAATGCAACAAACCAGTGAAGACATGAGGGAAAGGAGCACAATATAAAGAGACAAGGGCACACAAGGATCAGGTGAGCACAATTAGTGACACAATTAGCACAATTAGTGTGGTAACAGCAAACAAGGAGGCGGAGCAAGCGGTGGACATGGCACACACAAACAAAGACACACAGCCATGTGCTCAAGCACAATACAAACAAAGAAACATTAAACAGACAAAACAGACAAGACTGTCAGGGCAGGATCCTGACAATTGGCCCTATGTTCAGTGTACACACCAAGTTTCATTAGAAGAAAGAGAATTATAACATAATTATAACATAAACTAATAAATGAATAATAATAATAGAGTTTTCATAAAGCAAAATTCTGTCACCTGCCCATTACCCATTATATTTTAGTGAATTTTTCTGACACTTATGTCTATGCACAACTTCTCCCTGGTCTTTAAAAATGACTGAATGGTCAAATTTAGCATTCTTATGTAAATATATTAATATTTTGTAATATTCTGTAACTATAATTAAAATCTGACTAATTTTCATTATAAATTTGTTATAAATCAATATCTCAGCAAAATGTTAAGGCGTTTCTAAACAAAATGCGACTTTCTGTTATAAAACAAGGCATTGATTTCATATAGGACACTGGGACTTAAAGCATGTTTATCAGGCATTTTAGGAGATACAACAAGGTAGAATAGTTTAGAGTTTCAGCAGAAGTCAGCTTAACGGCTTTTTTTAGTTTGTACTGTCCTTAAGGGAAATCATTTAATTTTCATTTTTTTTCAATACTAAATTTACATTGATATGAATGTGAAACTTAAATGATTACAAGATTGATAATATAAGCTTAATTTCATATTAATTCCAGATTCCAGATTTCATATTTGAAAAAAACAATTACATGTTCGTATAACAAAAGAAAATTACATTCCAATTTGTCATTAATCAATTAAAAAACTTCCTTCCATAACCTCTTTGTAGGCTAGCCTATATTTAGAGTGGCAAAAATATGTCTAGTTGCAAATAACAAAATTAACAATTTACATCTTTATCTTTGTTAAACTTGGATAGAAAATGTTTAGCGGGGAAAAATTGTGCAATATCTTAAAATAATAATATATAACCGCGCGCGCGCGTGCACACACACACACACACACACACACACACACACATAGTTTTGTTTTAATTTTATCTATTCATAAGTCTTCTCTGATGAAATATATGGCTAATCAACTTATACATATTTATCAAATAACTACGTTAACTAAATTAAACCAAATAACTTTGGCACTTTGTACAAAAAAAAAGGTTTCTAAAATATCAAGTTATGAAGTTTTTTCTTCATGGCATATGCTCTAGTCTAGTCTAGTAGTATGTTGCCTGGTCTACGGTCGCTTGCTTCACGCGGGTAAGTGCTTATCCTTCGACGTCATTTCCGCTGCAGTTCACGTTGTTGTTGTTATCGTCTATGGTTGATGTGAGTAAAAGTAGATTGAACCTATAATAGAAATAAGTTATGTGCCACTTAAATTATTTAACGAATGAAATACCATAAAAGCGTTTTCGTCACAAATTACACAAAACGCCGTATTACATCTATCAGCTTTGGAAAACGTAATTTTATAAGTACTGAAATGCCCCTTTACGAGAGTTAGCTCGCTTGCCGGTATTACATGGCAACCGTCAAAGCTGACAACTGACAGATGGCTTTTTTCTGCACGTTCAGTTACAAATAACCCACCAAAGAGGTATATAAGTTACCAATATTTAGTTTAATTAATTAAAATGAAAAGATAATTATTTTCTCAGGTGTTTTTATTTACATTTGTGAATATTGCTTAATTTGATTTAATCATCTTCGTGCATTAAAGTATTTTAACATTTATGTTTTTAGAATGATCAAGAGTTTGCCCCAAGATGTTCAAGCACAGCTGCGCTCTGGTGTTGCTATCTTCTCATTGCAACAATGTGTGGAGGAGCTCATATTAAACAGTGTTGATGCTGGAGCAACATGTGTCGCTGTCAAAATAGACATAGAAGCCTGCAAGCTGCAGGTGATCGACAATGGCTCAGGAATGTGCCGGGAGGACATGGAGAAAGTGGGATTGCGATACAACACGAGCAAATGCAGCTCGCTGGAGGATCTGGATAATCTCAGATTTTATGGGTTTAGAGGGGAAGCCATTTCCAGTATTGTCTCCCTTGCAGAAATGGTGGAAATGTCATCTAGGACTAAGCTGTCAGTGAAAACATACGTTAAAACCTTTAATGAAGCAAATGCATCAGATGTTTTGGAAGCTCAAACTGTTCGTCCCTCCGCAGGGACGACTGTGTCAGTCCACAATCTTTTCCACAACATGCCAGTCCGAAGAAAGAGAATGGATGCTGTTTTAGAAACCGAGCGCATCCGTCAGAGAGTGGAGGCCATATCTCTGATGCACCCATCTGTGTCATTTACAGTGAAAAAAGAAAATTCGGCTCACATGATGGTGCAGCTCTCTAAAACCAGCAGTACCTATTACAGGTTTGTTCAGATTCATGGCTTGAATCGAGCCCAAAAGCTCGGAGAAGTAAGTTACGTCCATGAGCAGTTTGAAATGACTGGTCATATCGGCCGTGAGGGTCACTACAATAACAGCTTGCAATTCCTTTTTGTAAATGGGAGACTTCTTCTGAAGACACAAATCCATAAAACACTCAACAGCCTTCTGAAGAGAGTAAGCAGTGCCGCGAGACAAAACAACAGCCCGACCGCATATCCTTTAACATCGAGTCCCAAACAAAAGGGTGGGTGTGATGTCCATGGCGTCTATGTCTTAAATATCAAATGCCATTACTCAGAGTATGACATATGCCTTGAACCAGCCAAGTCCTTGATAGAGTTCAAAGACTGGGATAATGTGCTCATCTGCATTGAAGAAGGAGTAAAAGCATTTCTTACTAAGGAAAATCTGGTGACAGACTTTTCTACGAATGTTGATGGTCTACCACGCAGTCCAGTGAAGCATGCAAAGACTCCTGTGGCAGAACAAAACCTCAGTCCTGAGCAAACATGTGAAGCATTGCCTGAGAAAAAGGATAATGTAAGTAGTTTGGACATCTCTGGTGGTGTTCAAATGTTGGAGCAAGTGTCGATAAACAGCGAAACCATCCCCAGTGAAGAATCAGATGCTGAAAAAGCTCTTCAGTGTGGCGATTTGCCTTTGCAGACAACATGTGCAGTTGCTGCAGAAATGAATAACAATAGCAAAGAAGATGAAAATGCAGTTTATCCAAATACAAGCCATAACGATTTGCCAGTTAATGTTAACAACAAAAATAACAACAACATTAATGCGATGGGAAGCAAAAAACACAAGATTTCAATTCTGGATGTGAAAGGAGCACAGGATAGTTTAAAAAAGTTCTCCTCTCTAAAAAAGAGAAAGTTGCCATTAAATGACATTGAAGAAGACAAACATGTTTTTTATGGTACCAGCTCAAAGACTTGCAGAACTGCACCATGCCGTAAATTAACTCTGTCTTTTGAAACAGGATCTCTTGACAAGTTCAAAAGGTTGTTTGGGAAAGATGCTGAAAAAACAACCAGAATCCAGAATCCTCCACCAGAACCGTCTAGACAATCCAAAGACTGCTTTGTAGAATCTAGTTTGTGCTTCCATGATTTAGACAAGCCCTTATCGAGGAACATTTCAGGTGCTCCATATAGTTCTAAATGTTATGTAGAATCTTCACCATGGAGCAAGGGAGAACAAATATCATTGGCTGCTAAATGTTCTCAATTAAAACATGACAAAATGGCATTCAAAGAGGTCAGCAGAGATACAGACCTTCTTACTATGGAAACGTTATCTTTTCCAGTTGTACATGACTCGCACTTTGATGAAAAGTCCTGTGAATTAGAAAAAAGCCTTTTAGAAGATGTTTTATTTGGATCCTCTGGAACTGTTGGTTCACTTGTCCATGATTCTACAAAAGACTTTCCTGTCTTTGCTCAGATTGAGCCGGACACAACAATACCTTCCTCCATTTTAGAAGACTCACACCCCTGCAACAAAAATGTGACCCCCTTTTTGGGAATTGTGAACAGTGTTAATGAAGACAGCGTAACCTCTTTGCATGATCCTCTGTGCAGCAACACAGGAAATGAATGTCAGACTACAAATGAAGGTATTGAAAGAATCCCAATGTCCAACAGCTGGCTGCCTCATTATGACAGTTGCTTAGGAAAGCTGGTTTACATAAACCAAGTAACAGGGCTCAGCAAATACGAGACTCCTCCTGTGGAGGAGACTCAAGTGCCATGTACCACAGATGTCACTAATATGGCAGTCAGTGTTATTTCAAGAACAGGTGGGAGAAATTCAGTGAGACATATTTGGATCACTAATGTACAGATATTTATATTATAATCAGCTTGTCTTTGCTCATAGGATTTGAGTACAGGTGTTATCCATTTCACACAGACATTGTACTTCCCTTTCTGCCCAAGCCCAGAGCAGAAAGAGCACTTAATTCAGGGACAGACAGCAGAGGTACAGCTCTAGATTGACAGCAGGACTGAAATCAGCTTTTTAGTGCACATTAACTAATTGTTTTTCTTGTTACTCTTTTAAGAGGATGCCCAAGGTTCATTGTCGACTTTATTCTCAGAGTGGAGTAACCCAGTGTTCATACGGCCACCAGAGGTATAAAGACTACTGGTTTAATAAATTAAATCATATAAGCATTTTAATACATTGAATGAATGTATTAAATGCAATGCATTAAAAAAATATTCGGATTAATTTTGTTCTCACTATTAATTATTCTGAAAAGGTTGCTGTGGATGTAACCAGTGGTCAAGCTGAGGGTCTTGCTGTAAAAATACACAATATTCTTTTCCCTTACCGGTTTACCAAAAATATGATCCACACAATGAGAGTAAGTATTACACATCTACTCTTTTTTTGTGCACTGAGGAACTGACACTTACACTGATGAAAATGAATATAAGATTTATTTATTTTTTACCTCAGGTCATCAATCAAGTGGACAAGAAGTTCCTTGCTTGTTTGATAAATACAACAGAGAAGGATATGGCTGAAAGCAGTACAAATGAAGGTGCCATGGCCAGAACATCATTACATTAAATAGTGTGATAATGTCCTAAACATTTGTCATTGCCTTTTACCTGCAGGAAATCTCCTAGTGTTGGTTGATCAACATGCTGCCCATGAAAGAGTTCGACTGGAGGGGTTAGTAACAGGTAAATGGTAATTATTTAAGGGTTAAAGGGAAAGTTCATCAAATTACCCCATGATTTACTCTCCCTCAAACCATCTTAGGTGTATATGGCATTCTATATGATTATTTTTATAATGGATTTGTGGAATTGTGGGCTCCCATTTGCTGCCATAATAAAGCTTGGATTAGCCAGTTTTTTTTTTGTTTTTTTTTTAAATGTAACTGTGATTGTATTTGTCTGAAAAAAAGAATGTCATATACACCTAGGATGGCTTTAGGGTGAATAAATCATGGTCTAAATTTCATTTTTTGGTGAAATAACCCTTAAATTACCAAAATAGCATGTTAGAATGGTTTCTGAAGGATCATGTGACACTGAAGAAGAGTAATATTGCTGCTAAAAATACATCTTTGCTATCACAGGAATATATCACATTTAAAAGTATATTAAAATAGGAAAAACAGAGATTCTTGATATTTGTAAAAACGAAAACAAAAAAATAAAACAAATGTAGCCTTTGCGAACATAAATGTATTTCATAAACATTTCGGAATCTTAACAACCCTAGATTTATTTGAAGATTAGAACAAAACAAAGTCCATGTAAAAGCATTAAAAAAAGGCTAATAAACTGTAAGAGGTGCATATGGATTCAATGTATTTTTCCCCACACTGCTTGTTTGATGTAGACTCCTATGAGGATGACCCAGACATACCTGGAAAAAAGAGGCTATGTTCTTCAAGTGTTACCCCACCGTTGGAAATTAATGTAACTGAGGAGGAATTGAGACTTCTGAGGTCAGTGCAGCTGTTTGAACATTCCTGATCTCATAGTCATCTCCTCTTAAACATGCATGTGTGTTCAATTAGTTCTGCACCTTTGCCGAAACAAAACGCCATAAATCTTTCTTTTGTTCTTGAAGGTCATGTCAGGCTTTCCTGAGGGGTCTTGCTTTAGATGTAAGGCTCCCAAAGAGTGAGTCACTGAATGTGTTGTTGGAGAGACTTCCTACGTGTTTCATAGAAAAAGAAAGCACAGAGCTCCGCCGTGGAAGGCGGTCAGTAATTAAAACCATAGCAGAGGTCAGACTCGGTTCTTATTTCATTTAATATTTTTAATTTCAAATTAATTTTAATTAACCCTTACATGTATATTTTATTCTGTAGGACTACCTGCGAGAACACATTGAGGTGAGCTGGCATGTCCATACGTGATTTGCAGTTTTGGGTAGATTGCTTACAGATTGTAGTCTATTGCTGAATACAAATTACAAAAAAATTGTAGTTAGTAATGCAATCTAATACATTACTCTTTTTAAGTAATATAATCTGACTGCTTTTTAAGACTACTTTTTGCCTAATTTGATTATAACATTGATTTGGATAGTACAATCTTGTACCATATTAATAAAAAATACAAAGAGAAAAAAATAATAACATGAAGTGCATTGAAAATTACATTACATTAGGATTTCCCAAGCTAGCATTTGGGAAGGATCTGAGGAGGCATTGTAAATCGAAAAGCTACAAAATTAATTAAATCACACAAATTTTAAATTAATAGAAGTAATTTTTAAAATAAAAAATATCAAAATAAAACTTTACCAAAAAGATTAAATATTTTATTTGTTTATGATTTGTGGCCTTTCAGTTCTTCACATAATTAAAGACCTCATTCACAGCATCGCAATATTTGATTTTTAACGGGAAAGACGGCGAGGAATAGACATAAATCTCTTCAGTATGTTGTACTGTTAATGTGTTTTTGGATTGTTCTGCAGGCGAAACACTGCAAAAATATCTTACCAAGAAATGTCATTAGACAAAAAAAAAAACAACAACAACTCCAGACAACATGTGCTGTGGAAAATTATAAAAGATCTAGGAGCTTTATCCTGCTTTTTATAGCAGATGCCATGGAAAATATGGTCAGTTGATTCCTCACAACCTTGGCTCTCATACCTGTCATGACACTGCTCTGAATAAGGTCTATAGTCATCCTGACTGGCCAGTGTGTGTGACACTGGCAGTGTGTGACTTTCTGAACAAATGTAAGCAAATGAAAAGAAAATTTAAAAGATAAAAAAGTGAATATGAATTCTGAATAATTGACGTACATTTTGTGAATGTTAAGTAATAATGTGTTCAATAAATTATGTGGGTTTTTTCACACATAATATAATCCAATTCCAAGTATTTCATTTTTGGAATCTAATTACATAATCTAGATTACATGTAATCAGTTACTACCCAGCACTAGATACTACTGTATCTAATATGTGAACAAAATGGGATGTTTTTTGAGCTTGAACAGGATATACAGCATATTTATGAAATATATATAATTATTTTTTAATTTATTTTTTACTCATATTGCAGCTTCTTCGCTCAACAGGAAGAGTGAGAGGAACACTGCCTCTGACAGTACACAATGTTCTCGCTTCACAAGCTTGTCATGGTTAGTTATAAATCCATCACTGAGTTTAACTTAAATATATTCTATTTATTAACTGTTATTGGGAACACGGAAACAGTCTCTCATCCCCCCATTTACAAAAGACGCCACAATGCGTCTAAACATTTTTGTGTACATTTAACAATTGTCCAATTTTATTTGGTACTTTTAACTATGTAGGCAATAGTTTTTTCAAAATATTCTAGTTTAAATTGAATTTAATTTGTTTATTTGCCTTATTTCTCTCTAACAGGAGCAATTAAGTTCAATGATATTTTGAGTAAAGAGGAGTGCTGTAGTCTGGTGAGCTCGCTCTCCTCTTGTCATCTTCCTTTCCAATGTGCTCATGGAAGACCTTCCATGGTTCCTCTGGCAGATCTTCACCACTTAGAAGATCAACAGGTATATTTCAACAGAATCACTTTATTTGACAGTGTCCTTGTTACATATGTTACATGCACTTACCATAGTTATAACAGTACATTTTGCATAATTACATGCAACTAACCCTTAACCAAACCCTAATCGTATCCTAGCTCATGTAGTTATTTAATATAAGCATGTAGTTAGTTAATATAACTCAGTACTTAAATATATGATACACTATAACATTGACACTATAAAATAAAGTATATTCGTTTTAACTAACAAATTTAGTTTGCTTTGGAATATCATAAAAGCTGAGGATAAGCATAGCATTATCAGGCATAACCCATAGCCTGATTGTTTTTTGTTGTTGTTGTTGTTGTTGTTGTTTTTTCTAATATTTTATATGTTTATTTTTTATATCCACACAGGATCTTCCCAAACCAAATTTGAGGAAATTGAGAAGGATGTACAAGTCATGGCAGCTTTATGGAAAAGATCAATCTCTTGCACAAAACAAAGAATGAATTTATAAACAAAAAACCTCCTGCACTTCACCGTTTTTGAATTAAATTATTTATTTTAGAGTTTGCCTGCTTCTGTGTATTGCTGGACTGCTTTTATTTTGTTACAATTTTGGCGCATACAGTTGCTGCCACAACAACAACTGCTCTGGGATAGAGTAGCCAATAATAAACGTCTGTACTCGATCGTGAAGTATTTTCCTCCAATGAAATGGTTCCTTACAAGGTTGTGGTCCAATCAACGTAAACGTAGGAGGGCGCTAAAATGGATGACGACGTTAACAGAGCTGAGAGCTCATTGTTACTAGTGCATTGCGTTGATCTCTGGAAGGGGCAGCGGGAAGATCCCACTTAAACGTTAACAAGTATTGCTCCATAGGTGAGTTTTCACGTAGAAATGATAAAGTATAATAATAACTTAAGAACAGTTTTATACTCAACTGAAGATTATTATATTGATTCATTATATCAGTTTTTGTGAGTTAAAACCAAGAGTATCTTATCCTCCCAATTCAAAGATGGCCGAACAGCAGCACTGACGTATGAATTTGGCGCTTTCTGCATAAGATTAAAACGACAATCTTACGATCTCTGATAATGTTTAAGAAATCGCAGTTATGCTAACGTTACAGTTTTTTTAATGTAAAGTTAAAGAATTGGTTTATACGATTGGTTGAATGCTCTTGAAGATTACTGTTTAGCCCACATGCTTTAACGGGATTTAAACGAATATCGTGTGCTGATGTACGTTAGAGTAAAGCCTTAACGTTACCATGTTACGTTTAAAAGTTATTGTTTATCATTAGAAGATGCGCATAATGCATTCCGGACCGTTTTGGCCACTTTGTTTATACGTGAATTGCAGCATTTATGACATGTGGTTTGCAGGAACTGTAACTTAAGTATCAGGTCATGGAAAACCTAGACATATCGGGGAGTTTAAAATTTTTGATGCGGATATTTTTAAATGTTAAAAGTTAAAAACAAACAAACAAATGTTTTGTGGTTATGCTCTAAGCATATTACGCTGCATTATTTTCTTAATACATAACATTTTTATGCTGTAGTAATGACCTAAGTAATAGTGTCTGTATTTGATTAGGTTATGTTAACTTGCTCACTGCATCAGTGATGAACAGGATTCGGATCCACGTGCTGCCATCCAGCAGAGGCCGAGTGACTCAAGCTGCTCGCTCTCAAGAGCCTCAGACCTGCTCCTTCACCCAGAGACCTTGTTCACAGCCTCGTTTGGAGGGCCTGGAGTTCTGCATCAAACATGTACTTGAAGATAAAAATGCTCCGTACAGGCAATGCAGTTATGTTTCCAACAAGAATGGCAAACGCTGCCCTAATGCAGCCCCAAAACCAGAGAAAAAAGAGGGGTGAATGTGCTTGCTTTACTGCCTTAACATGGTTAAGAATGTAGCTGCTGTAGACATTTGACTAGTAATGTTGTTTTTCTTTATGTTAGGGTAGCGTTCTGTGCTGAGCATGCGCGCAGAAATGCTTTAGTTCAACAAGCTCAAATGCGGAAGGCGTCTGCTTCTGGACCGTCGCCCGAAGTTCTACTGTCCCAGCTCAGTGGCTACAGTCGGCCAGAATCTGGAGCTCACAGTCAGGAGGGCCGGAGTGAAGCTAGTCGCATACTAGGTGAGATCTAACTTGCTTCAAATCGCGCTGTTACTTGCTTTTGGCATTGTAATCATTGAGAAATCTCTTTTAAAGTTTGGAAAGGTTGAAATTTTTCTTTGCAACTAAAGTGACACCAGTTTGATTGGTGCTCCAGAGGAAATTACCGGCAGTGAAATCAACAAGCAACAAAGACCCCATTATAACAAGCAGAATGCTGCAATTTTTGCATGTTAAATTTTATATATATATATATATATATATATATATATATATATATATATATATATATATATATATATATATATATATATATATATAATATGATTTAACATCAATTGATACTGATAGTTTATGCAGTGTATTATTTTATTGTGATATTGTGCCATTTAAACATTTATGAATTTAAACAGAAATACTTAGAGTATTAGTCATTTTATGTGTTGCCTTTTGATCCAAATGTTTAATAGATTTGGACATAATAAAATAACGATGCAAGTGGTGAATTTTCTTTTTGTGATGTATTTTGTCTGTATTTATTTCCCTTGTATAGATGAAGATAGCTGGAGTGAGGAGGAGCAGGATCCAATTGTTTTGGATCAGACGTGGAGAGGAGACCCTGACAGTGATGCTGAAAGTCTTGATAGTGACCACGAAGATCCTTTAAAGTGAGACATTGCTTATTTGATTCTTCTTATCTGCTTTGTCAAAATCAGTTTGAATACATTTCCATTATCTTCCATTGGTAACAAACCTCAGTGCACTTTTCTCCTTTGGATTGCCAGATGCCAAGAGAATAAATCCCCCAAATGTGGCTTTTCTCTAAAAAGGATACATTTTCTTCCTAGTGTTTTATCATCTAAATCTGGCAACAATGTGCTCTCTGCGGTGCAAAAAAGTGCTGATGATCTGACAACACTGATAAACATTTATATTGGAGTTGTGATACTCCTTTGTGAAATTCTGCCTAAATGAGCGTCTCACAAATAAATAATAATCACGAGTGTTTGCTGTAGCATAAACATGAGTGAAACTTTGGACTGGTGGTGGCGCTAGAGGGAATGTTTTAAAGACTCCAAATTTGGCGTGGTTACTATTGGTACTGACCTCTATAGGTGTACCAAAATTCATAACTTTCCCGCAAGCGGTTCTATGG
This sequence comes from Pseudorasbora parva, assembly GCF_024679245.1. Taxonomy (NCBI): domain Eukaryota; kingdom Metazoa; phylum Chordata; class Actinopteri; order Cypriniformes; family Gobionidae; genus Pseudorasbora; species Pseudorasbora parva. The sequence continues at coordinate 21,902,373 of NC_090177.1, read as the reverse complement.
GCTGCCATAGACTTCAATGACGGAATAATAATAATAAGAAATCTAACAATTTCAAGAGGGGCTCTGCACCTTCAGTGCTTGAATGGCGTAGCGAACAGTTCAATATTATATTGACAATTGTGGCATCCCTAATACACATACACTACTGGTCAAAATTTTTAGAACAGTAAGTTTAAAAAAAATGTTTTTAAAGAAGTATATTGTCATTTTTTTATATTGTGAAATACTATTAAAAAATAACTTTTCTATTTAAACAGCACTAGGTAACTTTTGCTCTTGGGGTCCTCCTACAATTGGGAAAAAATATTGTCCTCTGCTACTGTCGTAAACTCTGTCATCCTTCATCAGGGGATGCGCGGCATGCATTTGTTGACATGACATCCATGATAGCCCTGAACTAGTGATGAGCGGGGTCGGCTCATAACCCTGGGACCCGGTATGTCTATTTAAAGGTCCCGTTCTTCGCAATTCCATCTTTCAAACTTTAGGTAGTGTGTATTGTTGCTGTTAGAGCATAAATAATACCTGTACAATTATAAAGCTCAAAGTTAAATGCCAAGCGAGATATTTTATTTAACTGAAGTTCCCTGTTAAAGCCTACAGCAGTTTGTTGACTAACCCGCCACCCAGAAGAACACGCAAAATAGGGGGCGTGGTCTTGTTGCTCTTCCACGTGGAGAAGAGCGCACATTCAGCACTTGCATTTCCCCGTTATGGTAAGAGGCGGGACCTTTCCGGGCAAAGTGCGCTAAGCTGCTGTCCAATCAGAACACGTGAAGCGCTGGCCTAATCAGAACTCGTTGCGTATTTCTGAAGTAGGGACTTCATAGAACAAGAAAATCATCAGGCCGTTTTTAGGACAGAGGAAACAGCGCTGTACAGATAAGTAAACTGTGTGAAAAATACTGTTTTTTTTACATGCGAAACATGAACTCGTTATATTGCACACTGTAAACATAATCAAAGCTTCGAAAACACACGAAGAACGGGACCTTTAAAGGTTGTGTGTGCGGGGCGGGTTATAAAAATATATACAGTGGTGTGGGGAGGGTCAAATAATTCATAAAAGACCCGAGAGTTGGAAAAAAAGCAGACCCGTGCATCACTATCAGTTACCCTGAACACTGTTCAGATGCAGTTGTTCTGATTGCGTCGCGTGTGAAATGTCTTCATCTCAGGTACAGTGGCATATGTTTCAGCATGTCATATGAATATAATATCATTGGTTTGATTTTTTTCAAACGCCAAATGATCGTGATGCTCACATTTACAGGCCAGCATCATTATAGTAGCCTAGTCTATTGTTTACCGTTTTATAATCTATGATGCGTCAATTCAATGTTTGAGTGGTAGGTAATAACTATAGCAAGCATGACAGCCAAGTCATCATTGGTTGGGCACGCCTCCTTTAGCTCACGCCATCGAGCAAACGCTGGCCCAATGTTGATCCTTGTCCTGCCTTTAATCCGATCACTTTTGTTTCCTCTTAATGCTTTCCTCCAACAAAACCTTTGCTTTTTTATTTTTCTGTGCTGCTTAGGACATGACTATAACATCCAACAAAAAAACGATAGTTGGGCTCACACGTCCGAATGTAAGGAAGTGGTGGTGGAAGTGATGTATATGCCGTAAAGCAGTCAAATTTTGTTGGTCCTTTTGTTCTTGGGTTACTACCGAAACCCAAAGTTTAAAAGTACCATTAAAAATGATAGACCCAGTCAGGCTGTGGCAGACGTGTAATTCAACCTATTGTAAGTTGATGTATAACTGTCACTTCATCATTTTAATGCATCCCTGCTAATAAAAGCTGCTGTAATGATACTAATTATAGTAATCATGATTATCATTTTATCCATTATCATGTAGCCCTACTTTAGCTGATGGAGTGTGACTTATTTTCTATAGGCATGCAGGTGTTTACACAGCAGAGGAGGTGGCGCTCATCACGCGTGAAAAACTAATCAGACTTCAGTCCCTCTACATAGACCAATTCAAACGTCTTCAACATTTATTAAAAGAAAAGAAACGACGATACCTGCACAGTCGCAAAATTGAGCATGAGACTATTGGTAAGGCTGCTGCTGTCATTCGTTGGTTGCATTCATGTATTGTCAACATATAATACAGTACATTTTTTTGATACAGGTGGCAGCTTGTTAACGGGTCCAGAGGGCCTGTCCATGAAGGAACGAGAGAACCTGAAAAAATTAAAGGCTCTGCGGCGTTATCGCCGTCGCTATGGTGTAGAGGCGTTGTTACATCGCCAGCTCAGAGAACGAAGACAAGCAATTACTGAGGGAGGCACGCCACAGGTATGGATGGACTTTCTAGTAATGTCTTATGGTTTTGTTTCTCTGTAATAAAATGTTTAAACTGGTTTTAACAGACCTGAATGAAATTTGATTGTTAGATTGTCAAATGGGCATCAGCAGGGCTGTATGCAGGGTTTTATAATTATAAAGTGCAGTTCTGTAGATTAGACATACGAAACATTATTGGATAACTGACATTTCTCTGGGCCAATCGGAATCTTAGCACTTGCCCCAGAATCTTGAAGCACACAGCGTCAACTGAGCTCGCCATTGATTGAATGAGACGCCTGGCTACCATGCGAGTCTGACGGTTGGAAGGAAGCAAGCTTAGATTTCAATTCAAGCATGGGCGTAGATTATGGGGTGGGGACGTGCCCTCTGCACTTTTAATAAAGTGTATTTTCATCCCCCGCACTTTTACTGGGTCTCACAGATCCTAGTCGACCCGCTCCGAGCGGGATTCGAACCGACGTTACTTGCGCAAAGGCGGGCAAGTTAACAGGGATGCTAAAGACAGCTTTCTCTACCTCAGTTGATTGCGCGCTTCTTGAGGTCACATGCAAGTGTATTTATACATAAAAACCAATGTGAATACATCAAGATTTAAATTCAGAGACAAAAAATAATCTATGCATGACCTGTCATTTTATTCGTATCTAAATATGAGGTCGGCGCTCTCACAGAAAGTCCAAAAGCGGATTCGTAGAAACTTACTGTCATGCTGGTGCTGCAGCTGAAGGAAAACAATCGTTATGAGCTGAAACGTGACAACGACAATCAGACGATTGCGACAATATATGCGCTATGTGTGTGTTTCAAGCCATCTCAATGTAGGCTATTTATTGACAGTAAAGTAGGCCTATATCGTATGAATAATGCAGTGCTAACTGGCAGCTTTTTAAATGTTTATCTTCTGCTCACCAAAGCTGCATTTATTTAATCGAAATACAGTTAAAACAGTATTTAAAAAATATTTGTAATGGTATTTTATTTCACAATGAAAACAGCCTTTTTTCTATGTGAATATAGAAAAGTGTAATTTATTCCTGTGATCAAAGCTGAATTTATCAGCATTAATCCAGTCTTCAGTGTCCCTAATCATCAAAAATATTTGTTGAGCATCAAATCCTCATATGAGAGCCCCCCCCCCACCCACACCGTCACCTTTTTTCTCTGAGGAGTTTGCAGGTTTGTTTATAATACACATTTAAGATGTCTACATGAGTTCTGAGCAGGTCTAAAATTTTTGGGTCGTTTGGTTTATTGGTACTGCCATCTTAACACAATGACAACGTGAAAATTCCTGTCATTTCTGAGCTTTTTTTTAAAGCTTTATTCGCACGGGACTAGTATTATCTGGGGAACTCTGGTGATTTGTAATAATTGCAGAGAATGTCTGTGATCTTAATCCTGTGCAAATCACCTTGTTTGTAATTCGTAAAGTAAAAATTTCCCCGCAAATTACTTTGCGCTTAACATCGTAGTCCTGTGATAGTAGTCCTGTGCGACTCTGTGATTTGGCCAGGATTAGGTGGATCGTGTATAATTTTTGCAAAGTTTTTATTTCCTGTGCGCATTTCTATCTTTATCTTTCACGAAGAATGGAGAATTCATTCAATGGGAATTCATAACGGTGCACATTATGACTATGTAGCGTTCATAATGCGCAACGTTATGAGTTCCCGTGCGGCCGGATGGATTACTTTCACTTTAGAATAAGTACCAATTTGGGAGCAAACTGATTGAATGGTGTGTTTAATATTAATATCAATACTATTCTTAATGAAGAACAGAACAGCTTTGCTTATCCCGTTCGAATGTGCCACACAAAACTGGGGGATGTGGGGGAGTAAATGTGATTTCTAAAATAAATACTATTGAGCAAAGATACTAATAAAATAAACAATGCTTTTCAGGGTTTTCAGGGAGGTCTAACATTGGTTTTTAGGCAGAGGAATGGAATAAAGTAATCAAATATAAAATAACTGCATATTTAACTGTTTAAATTAAAAAGTAATCCTTATTAAACTTACAAAAGCTATTCAATCAAGAGCAGTGAGTGATGTCCTTATCTTTTGTTTGACATTAAACAGACAGCAGTAAAGGCTACTGCACCTTTAACTGTAATCCTTGACTGTATAAAGGCATATACAGAGTACAGATCGTCTGCTAGGATACTCATCAAGACAGTTTGACATGCTTTTTTTTGTGAGTTGTCCGTTCAAGCACAAGATTTGAAAGAGAACTCATCATTTGCGTGCTTTGAGACGAGTGCGTGCTTTGGGACGAGTGCACAGAGACAGGCGAAAATGACTGGTCATATCCGGACTAGGGCTGGGCGATATGACGATATTATCATATATCGAAGATGTCTCGCAAATATGTCGATATCGATAACAGTCAGTGTTATCAGACGATAATCGACATCATAAAAATGACGACTGATAAACTCACAGGACATTGCGTTGCCAAATTCATTATAAATAGTAGTTACCATACACTCACCTTTTTAGTGTTTTTGATGCATAACTACAGTAGCCTATATGTGTTCAAGCAAAACATTGAATTATGGATAAGACGTTGGTTGTGTTTTCATTATACACGCGCAAAGAGAAGCACATTGGCTTGGCTAAATGTTTTAAAACGCTCTAAATAATATTATTTCCTATTAGGCTAAATTATAAATATAATAGCCTATTAATAATAGAAACATTAATCAAACATGGAAACCTGGAAAACATTTAAAATAGCCTACTTACGCTAAAAATAAAACGAGAGAGAAACCTTTGGGGGAAAAATAGCTCAACGGAAAAAAAATAGCTCAACCTTAAACGGTTGAAAATGTCTATAAAAGCTAACCATAGGCCTGTATTTTAAATACTATAAAATAAAGGTGTTAGAATAAAATTATTATAATATAAAAAATGAAAGAAAAATATATTAAAGTGAAGTAAAAACTCACAGCTCGTGCAGTGATGGAGCGCAGTATTCTGAACAGAAACGCATGAGCTACTCGCGTCAACACTGCACTTTGCTTAATTACATATTTTGGTTTCGAATCGCTTCGTTTAAAAGTGGACATTTTAAGCTTTCTATGCGCATATTTCTCTTGTCTGTGAGGCAAGTAGCCTGCTGCATTTTGGTTTATTTATGAGACAAGCGCTCCAGTTCATAAGAAATTAAAGCGATCACTCCGGCGACTTCGACACGTCTTCCATTTGCATATTATTTATTAAACCCAGGCAATTGGCCAAAGAAACCTTTATTAAAATTAAGATACAATTTAAACAAAACGAAAGAATGCTTTCTACAAAACAAAACTTAATATTAAACTAAATATAACCACCAAAAGCATTTCTGACTCACTCGCATCTTTGCACTTATCATAATCAGATGAAATGTAAATATACTATTATAATAGGCCTTTTCAAACATAATATGCAAAAAGAAAGAAGACAAACATTGTTTAATGGCTACAACAAAGTGAGCTACAGATAAATGTCTGAGCTGGATTTAATTATTTTACAGGTGAGCGGTTCACGAGCGCGCCTGCGGATTATTGAGCCGAGTCAAGCCAAGTCAGCTTTATTTATTATATAGTTCTTTTACAATGACGATTGTTTCAAAGCAGCTTCACAGTGTTAAACGGGACAATATTGCAGCAAAATTTGATTTCCAGTCGTTCTGGGAAAACAGTGATGTTATCAGCTTTTTTCGTTAATTTTAGTTTTAACATGAGTCACTCCGGTCCGCTTCGCTCATTACATGCTCGTTCTCATAATTAGTTAATGTGCCGGGCCGGGCAAGGCTCGGACACAACGAGCACAAGCTCCGGTAGGGTCGGGCTTGATTTTTTTGAGCACAATCTAAGCTCTAATTGACATTTAATGTGTCATTGCCGCTCGACCACATATCCGTCGTCTTTGAGAAGCGGCTGCAGAGCGGAAACGAGGCCGCTACTGCTGGGTATGGTGTAGCCTACGTGAATATGGCTGCGGAGGGTTCACTTTCTTTCTTTTTTTTCTTCTTCTTTTTTTTTGCACAGCCTGCAGATAGCCTCTGTTGGATCCACTGGTTCACCATTTGCATTTGGTTTAAATCCATAATACTGCCAAATTACTAATGTACATCTTTTCTTGGATATTAAGCGTTGTCCTCCATTTTATGCCTGGAAAATTGTGGCGCGGGGATCAGTGCGGAGTAGATGATATTATCGGATATCGCGATGTTTTTGAAGGCGATTATCGCCCCCCAAAAATTAACATATCGCCCAGCCCTTATCCGGACCACACAACACAAACAAATTTTACAAAGAGACCGTTTTGAGTGTATAACTGAGCCAGCCCATGCATCTATCAACAGAAACATACATAAAGCATTATTTTCAAGTTACAACCCATATTAAAGATGCGTCGTCAGATGTGAGATGAACTGCGTTGCAAGTGCGTCTCGGCACCCCTTCTTGCGGCACCCCGGTTGGGAAACACTGGCCTTGACACAGCACTAGTTTGTCTAGAACTATTGAGAGTGCCGTGACATGAAGGCATATGTGGCGGCCGGTGTTGATTCTGTGGCGGACTGCCACAAAGTAGTCAATGTGTGGGAAACACTGGAGATAGCTCGGATGAGGAGATCTTGGTCCTTTGCAATATCCTTGCAGCACAAAAGTAGAGGTAATACTATATTAGGCAATTATTTTATACACCTCTGAAAAATACAGAGGTCTGGACCTCGTGACCTCACAGCTGGCTACGGCCATGGGCGTCAGTCTGAGCCTATTGTCATGCTCAGTTATTTTATTAATATAATTTGTGCATCTTTTAATTATTTTGTTTTTTTTCTTCCCCCAACACAGGCGATGCGTTTAGGCCAGAGATGCATTTCCTTTGTGGAAGGAACACGCTGTTCAAATCAGTGTCTGCCAATGACACGACATTGTGTCTCTCGTATCCTTATTTATTTATGCTGTAACTTTATGTTCAGATCTATTAAAAAAAATGTAAACTGACTTTTGAACTAAAATAATACATGTATTTAGCTAATAATTTATTTGAATGGTATGCATAAACATTCACATTCTCTTGTAGCCCTGAATCAAGGCCCACAGCTTGCTGTAGTTGTTGGTTTCAAACAGTGGCTTATACAAAAGTCTTCTAATCGTGTGTTCTGTTGACTTCCCAGAATTATTTAATGGGATAAGTCGATTCGGTTTGAAGGAACAGTTTAAGTTTTACACCTCCACTAGCCTCCTATATCTTTGACAAGTTAAAAGCTATTTCCTCAGTTCTCCTTCTCGCTTCTTAACCCTGCACAATAGACATTTATCAAGATAGTAGCCAAGTTTTATTCAAGATGTGCCCTGGTCTGAAAGACGTTCCATGTGATCGGCCTGTGCACATGGGACAGTCAGAGGAGCCCCGCTGTCCTCTGCACCTGTCTCTGCCTCCACCCATGTACCAGCCTGAGCAGGAGTCTCTTGCCCCAGAGCAGCTGGCGTCTGCGCCCACAGACATGTACCTCAGTGCTGCAGAGCTCCAGCCAACAGAAAATCTACCTCTGGAATTCAGTGATGTATGATTTGTGTTGGTTTTTCCTATTAAAATGAAAATCGCTGCTGTCAATTGCTTTCCTTGTGTTTTGGAAATCCCTTCATGTAGAGTTTGGCATTATCAGAATAATTAACACCATAATCTGCACTAAATGTGTTCACCAAAATATCTTACTCCATCTTCAGATTGCTGAGGTATCCATCAAGTATCTACATGCCTGCTAACAGTGCTGCTCAAATATGTTCCCCGCTGTGTAAATCATATCCCGGAGCTTCACATTAATGAAAAGCAAATTAATCTCAATGTTCAGCAGTCATCTTCCTTTAATTTTGTGTCTGACTTTTTCTGTGCCCACAGTAAAACCTCTCATTTAATTTCATTTTTGGAAACGTCTCATTTTCTTGTTATGCTACAGACTATTTATGTGCTTTTCCATTATTTGTTCCCACTGCCTGCCTTCAAAGACGCAAACAACATTGCTGAATTTTGTGTTTGTTATTTGGCTGTCAATGACACTTCAATTTTGAAATCTTTGATTTAAAAAACAAAATAATTGTTTTAAAAAAAACATGTTAAAACGCATATGAAAGAAATGACGAAGTGCCAGTATTTTCTGGTTGTCTTAGATAATTATAATTTTTTTATTAATATACTAAATTATTCATATTTTTAATTAATGGGCTATTGAGACTTTTCAAAGGAAGTTTTGTTGCGAAGACATTATAATAAAAGTATCTCAGATTAAAACCAATCAAGATGTTGTTTGGTACAAATATGAATACCAAATCAATTATTAGTAAATTTTTTCTATCTGGAATAGGATTTCTCCTACTTGGACATTTTACATGTTTACATGTTCTTTAAAAAAAAAAAAAAAGGTTTACCACTGATAGTGTAACATTTTATTTTCTAGATGAATATCCATTTTTCATGCTGTACATTATAATTGTGTGATGCTTATTCTCTTTGAGCATTTTAGTTTTGATTTATCTATTTATTTTCAGACAAAAATAGCATGGGATTTAATATCAGCCATTGGTAATGTTCTTAACATAAAATAGATACTGTCCAGAGTTGAAATATTAGTGCATCCCTAATCATCAGTGATGTAATTATAGTCTCTTTGTGTGCAGGATCTTGATGTTGAAGATGAGGGATTGCAGTGTCCCCCGTCCCCCTTGCTGTTCGACACAGCGCTCGCATTAGAGGACCAAACCATCAGAGAGATTGCCGAGGCCCCCATGGACATTCTGACTGGGGCGGAACATGGAGATCTAGACGGATCTGCCCAAGATGCTGAGCTCTCGGAGAGAGACGAGTTGTCTGTAGAAGATGAGGTAATTATCATTATTGGAATAGGTAAACGATGCAACCTCAGTTTTGTGTTTCTTCCTTGCAATGGCTAGTGGGCACTTATGCACCAAACTACTGTCTTGTTTTACAGGTTGAATCTGAAATACTTGAAGCAGTTGGACATGCGGTTCCCATGCAGAATTCATCAAAGGATTCTGACACGAAAACAACAGATGCCTTATCCTGAGCACATTGTGACCTGATTTTCTCAGCTGTCATACTGTTGATATTTCGAACAGTTCAAATGATCTATTTAAAAGCCATATTCCGGAAGTCTTTCATCACAATTCAACTCAACATTCTCATGAATTAAAATAGCACAATGGCACATGTTCTGATATAGATTGTGTTTTGTTAAACTAAAAGAACATGCACAGCAGTTATAGGATATGGACATAGTTGTACAGAAAGTCAAGTCTCCAAGCACCATCTACTTTAATCCAGTACATTTCTGGCTTCATATGATTTTCATGAATCATACTGGGATTTGTTCACTAAAATAAACCTTTACATCTCATCTTGCTCTTGTTAATTATAATTTTGCACTCATGAAAGAGCTCCTCTGGGACAGTCAGGGTTCCCACGGTCTTGGAAAACCTAGAAATATCAGGGAATTTTTATCTTCAGAGCCATGGAAATTTCTATAGGGGATTACATGCTTGTAGTAACGATTAGGGGTGGGTTTCCCAAAAGCATCATTAGCCAAACTAGTTTCCTTGAACTCTTGGTAATGATGGAACTTTAAACCATATAGTTGGGAAATGCAACCCTGCTCTGTAGAACTTGCTTGCAAGCCATTGTTTGATTTGTGATAAATTGTAGAGTAAAAAAAGAAGATACAGAAATCAAACTGGTTCACAGAATATATATATATGTGTGTGTGTGTATATATATATATATATATATATATATATATATATATATATATATATATATATATCTATATATATAATGTTTTACACAAACAAATGACTGGAAAGGGTCATGTAAATAGTGAAAACCCTGGGCAATGAAATGGTGTCTTAATGTTTAGCATTTACTAGTTGTTTCCTGCTTTGTTTGAAACATTGTGGCTAGCAAGTAGAAAACATTAGCCAAAAATAATAGTTTTTAAATTATATATATAATATACATTTTATAAACTTAAAGGCAGAAAAAAATCAAAGATTGGCCACTGCATTTTACAATAAATATGTATAAAATACAGCTGACTGATGACTGCTTAGTCACAAGTCATGATTAATGAAATCACTGCAGATGCGTAACGAAAATAACGTGATGACGTCTTCGCTTAATAAAATAAAATGGGTTAGTAAATTTAAAAAAAATACTACTTAACAAAATAAATGTGTAAAGCAATACTATAAATGAAAAAAAAATGCTTTTGAAAATGCTACGTGGAGCATAAGATAGGGCCTTTTACTAAAAGTGGGGCGGGCAACACAATTTCAAGCCATGACATCACTTTTCCTGCGAGTGCTTTAACCTAAACACGGGAAGAGAGACGGATGGGAAGAGACGACGATAAAAGCTTTAATCAGCGGTTGGGGAAACAGATAAACATGTCCACAAGCTGTGAATTTAAAAGTACAGTTCAAGGTATTTCTTAGCGATATTCATCGGGGATATTTTCACACCTTCCGAAGCAGCACAAGGATCGCGCGAGGTAAAGATTTTTTTCTCTCCAGCTATCGCGCGCACAGTTTGACGTTTACGTGTCAAAAGTATGCTGATTTTGCAAAATGTAATGTACTATGGACATTATGGGTGTTTGTTGTGGTATTGAATGTTGATACGCGCGGTGTAAGATTGGAAAGGGAAATGTGGGGCATTAGCCATCCGGCTATCTGGGACACCGGTGGGGTTGTAGACTGAGGATGCTTGTCGTGATATCCTGCTTTGCTCAGAAATGCATCTGCGCTTGGCTCTTTAAATCACTAATTCTGCAACAATATAGTTTTCTAAGATGGCTTTATATATGAACCTTGCATTCTTTATGGCAGTGCACAAAATCACAATAATCCGATTTTATCCTAAGCCTTTGCATCAGTTCCCCCTGATCACTCTTGTTTTATGTAGTTAAAGCTATAGCCCTTCCTCTTTCTTCAGCACACTGAACCTGCAGCCTGTTTATACTTGCACACAACTTTTGTGTTTACACAAAAGTATTTACTGTGTGTGTGTTTGTGTGATGGGGACGCAGACTGCATTGTAAAATTGCTAATTTTGGCAGTTCATTTTGCTGGAGACCCTAAAACAGCAACTAATTCAAGAGTAATTGAGGGTAAAAGCATGTCCCCAGCCCCTCCCCTTTAATATTTTACAGATGTTTTTCACATTGGCAAGTCCCATGTTCAAAACCATGTTAATGCTGGCTTGCAACCTACAATTCTCCCACATTTAATATTCAAGATTTCTGGGATTTTTTTCAATTAGAGGAGCTTTCCTGTCTCTTAGGTTGATTTGAAAGCAATCATTGGTATTTTAAAAGTTTATTTTTGTTGCATATCTTTATTACTTTTCTAAGTAATACGTGTTGAAATCATAGGTTGAAATGTTCAATTTGCTCTGTACTCGTCTGTCTGTCTATCTATAGTTAAAATGTGCTTTGCACATTTTTAGTTGTTTGTATTTATTTATTTATTTATTTATTTATTTATTTATTCATTCATTCATTCATAGGAGTCACCGTTCTTGCTGTCATTGCACTTTTTATTGATGGAAAATACAGTAACATCATTGCACAAGTCTAAGTTTAAAGATTAGAAATTCATTTTTACTTCATTATCTGAGAGTTGCTTTACAATATGGGTGCCATATACCAAACTGGTCAGTTTTTTTAGAATTTGTTTCAGAAGCAGTCGATTTCTTTTAAGTTAGTTGACTTCTAGCTAAATTGTTGTGATATCAAGTCCAAGGTGAAAAATGTCATTACCATCATGGTATACCAAAATCTATTTAAAAGTTTTGAATCTTTTTTTTATTACCATGTTTAATAATAAGTGCTTAACATATTTTTTTAAAAAAAACTTTCATTCAACATTTAAAAAAATCAGAAGAGCCTCTATTTGAAGAATCACCCATTTATTCTTACATAGATCTCTTGGAATTTTGATGCACAGACAGACCGTTGCACAGACGATCAAGTAAATAATGTCCCCAAAATAGCTGACAGCAATCTAAGGCGAGATAAACTCCAAATTGCTCAGTAAACCAAATGGCCACAGAGGACATTAGAGGCGGCAGGGGGCCTTGCTGCCAGTTTGCTGATAGTCATGGTTGTGTGGTAATTTTGCGAACTACTCCCATGATCACAACATTATCTTCATTTGCTTTTGATCTTTTTGCATGCCCGGCAGACATGCATTGTCCTTAATGGGAGTCAGATGACATAGGCAAGATCACATTATTAAAGATTCCAAGACACTTAGTGAGGAATTCAGAATGTTTTCTTTCGTAAATTCACTTAAGTGATGTGTGAAAATATAAAAACGTTTCCATAGCTCCAGATTATCTGTTTGTGCAACTATATCTATCTAAACACTTTTTAAAAATACATATATTTATTTGTTTGCGTTCAATTTATCCTTGCTTGTAGAACACACACATGCCAGTTTGCTTTAGGCCGTTTGTGTAAAGCCGATTTTCTTGTTGGACGTCTTTACTCTGCAGTCTCATTTCTCAGGGCAAATCATTTTTATACTCTGCTTAAAACATAACTTCTAGCATTATAGAAGAGAGAGAGATTGATTAAAATAAAAATGCTAACTTTCCATATACCTACACAAGGTTTTTTGCATGTGCGGAAATAGCTGACTCCGTACTAATAAATATAGCAAATTCTGTAGAAATCCTCGGACTCATTTTAAACTAGTGTAGTTTGCATTCCTATATGTAATGGCTGTGGCCAAAGTGGTCACGCAACTATTGTTCCCATGTATACATATTTAAATAAGATGCTATCAGTCGTATCGCTGCAATGCCTTTCAACGCGTTGCAGCTCCCACATGGCCTGAAGTTGTAACTCTGTTATGTTGTAGCCTGCGAACAGTGCCGCTCGTTGTTTTTCCAGGTTGTGGCTCATGATGTTATTCCATGGATTGGAGCCCAGAATGGTTGGGGGAGATTGTGCTTGGCCACCTGATCCTAGTGCACGGCAGAGACGCAGATCAGCTGCTATCGCAAAACAGAGCCACATGAGCCGCATGCAAACAAAAGCCCTGTGAAACATCTGATAAAGAAATGAAATCACACAGGGTGCTGTGGGAAAATTTACTAGTGATATATTGCAGATTTGGCCCCCGGCTTTAATGTTTGTTGTTAAAAGGTTTATGTCTTTTAATTTGTTATTCGGTGGAACTTTAAGGCAAAACACCCCGGGTCAATAGGGTAAAAAAATGTACTAATTGTCACCATACTTCCCCAGTTGGTTGATTACATTTAAGCATTTTTAGTATTACAAGTTTTCTGATACGTTTAAATATGCAACTGAGGCATGCACTAATCTGCATACCTTTCCAGAAGAGAAATCTGAACATTGGATGAAGCCTGCATGGTTCAAAGTTCCTGTTTCGTTTTGTTGACATATGAGTCAAAGGTTTTTACAGATGGGGTTTTGGATATCTTTTTATCACTCCATAAATAAGAAATACTGTAAACAGACAGAAAAAAAAGTACATTTCCACCGTATATATATTTTAGGAATACAGTAATATTCAAACAAAATTAGGCTAATGAACAAAGCCCTCTGTAAAAAGCTGCAGAATATAGATAGGAGTAAGGCCGTGTGTCCACCAAAGCGTTTTTAGCCTGCTGAAAACGCCTCGCTGTGAGCGCTTGAGAGCGTTTTGGCAGGCAGCGTTTTTTTTCTCCTCAGTTGAGACTCTGCTTGTTGTTATGATACGGAAAATCAGCGGAAGTCTTTCTAATTTCACAGGTAGTTTGTTCATGTATTGATTCTATATAAAATTGCAGATACAATGTAAAGTATTTGCTCTGGCTTTTGTTTTAAATCATTTTATTCCATTATTATTTGCTTGTTGTCATCTGATGACGACACGCAGAATGGGGCGGTTGGTCTGTGTTGTGTTTGTCCCGCCCCTCCTCCACTTTGATTGGACGGCTGGGTGAAAAGTGACAGTAATGAGCGCTTTATTTTACTCAAAGTTGAACATTCTTCAACTCTCAGCGCTCAGCGCATGAGCGTGAAATACTCGCTCAGCACCTCGGTGCGCTCCAGGCGTTCTAAAAACGCGGCGCTCTCATTGAAAACGCCAGCCAGCAGCGTGAAAAAACGCTTTGGTGGACACGCGGCCTAAAGCCGTAAAGTTTGGTGTATGTAAACGCTGATTAAGTGGAGATTTCTGACTCATTTTACGAAAAGGACCTTTAAAGATATCTATTGTAATTAAAATCCACAGGCACAGATAGATAAAGTGCAATAAAATAAACACTTAAAGGAAAAGTTCACCCCAAAATGAAAATTATTTTATTTTACTCACCGTCAAGTTGTTCCAGATGTGTATGAGTTTTTATTCTGCTGAACATAAAAAAGATATTTTGAAGAATGTCGGTAACCAAACAGTTGATGGTCCAACTGAATTTATTATATTTTCTTCATCAACTGTTTGGTTAACCATTTTCTTTTGTGTTCAGCAGAAGAAACAAATTCATCCTGGTTTGGAACAACTTGAGGGCAAGGAAATGAGGACAGAATTTTCACAACTATCCCTTAAAAAAAAAAAAAAACCACGTGTTTTGCATGTTTTCTTTCGGCTAATCTGAAACAACATGTCATGAAAAGCCAAACAGCTCAAAACTGACCAGTGCACGAAAAAACTGTTTTTGAGGAACCACCTCAGAAAGTAAGGAAGTGAACCCTTCCTTAAATTTAAACATGAAACTGTAGAGTTTTTAGCTTGCGCAGTTTCATCCTCGTGCTTTGTCGGTCATCTAAACATGGCTCTTTGGACAATTAGGGCTGAGGCATGAAACTTTTGGCAGTGGCTGTTTGGCTCCGATAGCCTTCGCATAACCGGGCAGCTTGATTGGGGCCCAGAAGTCTTGCATTAGTCTGAGAAAATGGAAGCCATCATTAAAGCAGCATCTTTCTTGTCAACATAAAAGGCTAAGAAGTCTACAGTTGGGCCAGCGTTGGCACAAAACATGTTTAAACTCCCTCCAGACACGCAGGGTCTCGTTTTACCCATGCTGAGTTCGGGCGGCCATGTCTGTTATCAGTTTCTCTGCTGGCGCGTTTCCCCCACCCTGCTCCCCGGCAAACAGTTACCATGGTTATGGATCGGGGGATCATATAAATGTAGAAAACTCATCAATTACTCTGGGATGCTGGAAAGATATGCCATATACACAGCAGGGAAGTGGGCTGCCATCTCCCCAAGACATTGCTACTGTTTTCACAAACACTGCAGAAATACGGATGAGAGCAATTACTCTTGCAGCATTCTCCCCATCCAGTCTTTGTTGCATTTTTTGAGGTGCACAGTGAGGCTTTCTTGCACATCCTTGCCTGTATTTTACACATTCATGTATATGGGTGACTGGCCTGATGGTCGTTTTTACTATTGTCTGGGTCTGTTCATTTATTACGTTCTTATAAAATATCAAATAATTTTACTTTTTATGGAGGTTCAGGTTGAAAAATGGCGAGTGTTGTGGTTCCCCAAAACTATGAATTAATCGTTAATAATAACAATTAAAAAAATTGGTTTAAAAACATATTAATAATTTTTAATGGATTTTGATACATTTCAAAATATTTTAATTTACATTTTAGTCATTTTTAATGTGCCTTTGTCATTTTTATTAGTTTTTTTTATGTTTAGCTATAAATCTTTCAATTTTGGTATCATTGTAATTTTTAAGTTGCCAACATTTTCAAAAAAAAATTTTTTAATCATTTAAAACATTTAAAAAAAATATATAAAATATTTTTTAAATCTAATATTTATATTTAATTTCAGTAAACAAAAATATAAAAGTTATATTTTATAAAATAAAATATCAAATGTTTTTATAATGATAAAATATTGTAATTGTTTTTGTAAACATCAACATCAGTCATTAACTCATTAAACTAGTAGAAAATGGTATAAAAGTTTTTTGTATATAATTGTATATATTTATTATTTATATATCAATAATAAAAAATAGTAATTTATTATTATTATTATTATTATTATTATTATTATTATTATTATTATTATTAATTATATATTCTTTTTTATTTTATTGAACTTTTTCCCCCTCTTAATCATGGACACACTTATGTCATTGACATGTACATGTTAAGGTATATATTATTACAGTGGGTTTGTCCAGAGTACATTCCTATTACCTGTATACTTAGCAAGTAACAGTATCTTTTGCGTCGAACAGTGGCGCTTAGAGAACCTATCAGCAGTGACCTAGTGAAAGCAATGCACCATTGCAAAAATATATGGATTTATTTTGCTTTACATTCACACTGAAGAAAAAAAAACAACGAAGCAAACATTTGCTTTGGTTTCTCACAGTACGCCAGTCTTTAGCTCCTACAAACATTCAATTCATAGTTTTACTCCGTGGAAATATGCTTTGGAATGTGGCCTTAATCAATTCAAGCAAACCAGGTCAATGGCACATCCTGTTTGGGGAGAGAGGGGATAAATGTCTATGATTTGGTTGGGCGGCAATGAGAGTCAAACAAACCTCATCATCAGTGGTGTAGAGTGGGGCATTTGTACAGCACTATACATTTGATATGGCAGGGGTCCCTTTTCTCTGGCACAAAGAGACTACAGTCACAGACCCCCTTTGAAAAGCCACACCACCACCCTGTTTGAAAGCCGGGAAAAATGGCCTCACGTGCTTTCATTTCCCTTCTTTTTTTTTCTCTCGAAATGAAAGCGTCGGTGGTTTAGGATCCTGCGACCTTTAGCCCGTTAATTACACCAACTATTCCCCTGAGAGGCTTACCAAAGCTGATGTATGTTATGTTTATGTTAAATGTGCATCCTGCCCTGCGACAGGGTCATTTCTTTTAAAACACCCACATTATCAATCTGGCCTGTAAGAGCGGTCAGTTATCTTCGCAACCTTTTTTGGTCGACAGAATTCACATATTTATGTAGCGCAGAGGATTAATGGCAGGATGGAAGTAGACGCAAAATGCATTAATACGGCTTAAATATAAATTCTTGCTTTTCTAAGTGGACTGTGGCCACGTGCGGCAGAACAAAAGAGGAAAGGTAGGGAGCTGGAATGACTGCGGCGGCCCAGCTGGAAGGTGCCGGAGGGTATTCGCTTTGAGCCATGACGCCTGGTGTCCAGATGTTTAGTGGCTGTGTCCATGTTCACTGGCTCTGCAGTCTGCTGAAAGCCAGGCTTCACTGCACTTTACTGCAGTGCCGGCACGGGGACACCGGCTCGGCCAGCACAACTCACATGCCAGCCTGCAAACCAAGCGTATAGCCCACTGGTTTATTATGCCGAGCTGTTTATTTTACAGTGAAATAACTTTTTTCCAGGTTTGTTATATGTGTGGCTTTTTTTCTTCATTGTTTATCAATGGAACCAGAGCCCATTTTCCCCTCCCTCTTTTTTTTGTGTGTGAGCGTAGCCAATACAGTAGCCGGTGTGACATTTAGTCAAGGTGGTAACCATGACTACAAGATTATTCCGCTTTGGCTTTACCAGATGTCCTTGTCCAGCAGATGTAGCGTTTACTCGCTTGTTTGTGACCTCCAAGTCAAATTTGCTTTGTCAGGCGGGTTATTTTATCTCAACATGTTTATGTACAGTTCGTACATGTGTGATATATTTGAAATGTAGTGTTCACTCAGATCTTTGAACTGATGTGATTTCCATCTAGGAGGACAAATACTTTTAGAGAAGTGTGGTTTAAGTTATTGTTTATTGGAAAAGTCATGGTGCTCAGTCGTCAGTGTTTATCACTACATAATTGTTGCTGTAATACAGAAGACGCATTCCCCGCGGGGCAGAAGGACCGGTCAGTTTAGAACAGTGGTGTACTGCCCCTCCCTCTCTCCCCCCAAGACTAGTGTCACATTTCTAAAAGGTGGATCAGCCCCTCCACCTCACATGGAGTTCAGCACATTACCGCCCATTAAGCTGTCTCACTCTCAATGGGGGCTTTTTTGCCATGAGCCTGATTTATTCCTTTAATCCTGAGTCACCCAAATGCTTTGTCATTGACCAACTGCTGGCAAATGGAGTTGGACCAAACACTAGCAAATGTCTGTCGGGAGGATTCTTTAATTAGGGATGCGGCAGTATTAAAATTCAGGCTGAAATCAATAAGCACAATTTCATGTGGCAGTCATAAATTAAATGTTGTTGTGGTTGTTGTTATAAATGATATGGTATTATTATCTAAAAGAAAAACATTAAAATCAGTAGTAGATGTCAATGTTGTGATGCCTAAATTAAAGCATCACATTGATTTGACAAGGATTGTATTCAGGGGTGGGCAATATACACGATTAATCTGTAGAAATTTGTCAACCGTTTGAGATTTTGGACTATCGTCTTTATCTGGGTTACACTCATGTGACGTCGCTGTGCTGTCACAAAAGCCTATCGTTTGCATGCGTTTTTAAGCATTGCGGTTTAAAAACAGGGGTGTATTCCAGAAAGGTTAAAGGGTTAGTGCAACCAAAAAGGAAAATTCTGTCATTAATGCCCTCATGTCGTTCGACACCCGTAAGACCTCCGTTCATCTTTGGAACACAAATGAAGATATTTTTGTTGAAATCCGATGGCTCAGAAAGGCCTTCATTAGCCACAATGTCATTTCCTCTCTCAAGACCCATAAAAGGCACTAAAGACGTCGTTACAAAGCCCATCTCTGTACAGTGGCTCTTCAATCATTTTATGAAGCAACTAGAATAGTTTTTGTGCAAACCCCCCCAAATAACGACTTGTATAGTGATGGCCTCTTTTAAAACAGATTCCTGAAGCCTCTGAGCTTTATGAATCAGCGTATTGATTCAGATCGCATGTCAAACCACCAAACTGCTGAAATCACCTGACTTTGGCGACTGAACTGTTGATTCGATACACAGGTTCATAATGGTTCGAAGCTTTACGAAGCAGTGTTTTGAAAATCGACCATTGCAATATAAATCATTATTTGTATTTTTTGTGTGCACAGAAACTATTCTTGTTAATTCATAAAATTATTGTAGAACCAGCTTTGTAGCTTTGTAATAATGTCTGTAGTACCTTTTATGGGTCTTGAAAGAGGAAATTACATCGTGGCCAATGAAGGCCTTTCTGAGCCATCGGATTTCAACAAAAATATCTTAATTTGTGTTCCGAAGATGAACGGAGGTGTTACAGGTGTCGAACGATTAGAGTGTAAGTAATTAATGACAGAATTTTCACTTTTGGGTGAATTAACCCTTTAACTTACCATCACATATATCTTAAACTCTCGGTTGATTAACCCAAACCTTGCTTACTCGAGGTATGCTGGTTCCAAAAACGAGTCCGGGAGTAAGTTCAGACAACTCAGAGTATGTTCTCGGTTAACACAAGACATTCTCAACAGAGCTAGAAATCTATGATTCACCATGAAACAGACGCTAAGAAGAAGCGTGCCATTTTACTTCCTCTTCTTCTTTTGTTTAATAGCGATTTACATAACATACTTAATTCACATCATCACCTATTTGGTGGTTATGCAATCATTTTTCCAGTGTCTTTGTTTAATAAGTAATCTGTATTAACTGAGAATAAGGATTATATTGTTTATTTGATGCTAATAAATGGAATGCAGATCCAGTGAGATGACTAAAATAAATACATATTTTTTAATTGCATTAACATTTACACTTTTTGTAAAAAAAAATTGTATTCTAGTTCTTTAGAATTAATATATAATATTGTATATTATATAACTGAAACAAATTTGGTTATATTAATAACTATATTTATTATTCAAAACATCTGAATACCTCTTAAGCAAACTAAGGCCAGTTTCACACTGTACACGTTAGCAGAGCGTAAGCAGATTAGAGGATTCACATCGTACGCAGAGACGGCGCGGCAGCACGGAGCAGAGCCGAATCGGCAGTGCTTGCAAATTGACCTGATTAACATGAAAAACAACAAATTTTACCATAAAATAATTTAATGAAGTGTCCTGTGTTTCACTATCACCATATCAGATCAAGTGCTGTGAAAAATATTAAATAAAATACATGACAACACATCACTGCCAAAAGTTTTTTCCTAAACTTCAACAGGCCGTTTAAATGATTAAAACTAGAGGCATGTGTTAACTTTAAGGATACTTTTACAATGCATACCTACAGCATGTTATATGCATTTGTGTTTTGGACACAGGGGAACATGTCACATTTGCGGCAGAATTTGCTGCCCATCATAAATCAGAGCACAAGAATGACAGTATTGAGGAGAACACCGGAAAATGTGACAGAATGGACAATATTCATGCGGTTCAGCTGCGCGAGACAAACGCTGCCAGTGAGAATGCACAACGGGCGCGCACTTGCTCCCGCTCTCTATATGCACTGCTTCTGCCCTGCCAATGCACTGCTTGCCTGTGCAGTGTGAAGCCGGTGTTAGCCTGAAACACAACCTGCTCCGGAGCAGGTTATGTTCAGAGAGTGAGTTGCTAGGGTTACCTGCATACCCTGAAAGTTACCTCCGTTTTTGGATCTGAAAGTTGAGGTTATCTGCTAACTTGCCACTAAACATACCAGTGTATGTCACATAACCTGCTTTCTGGAATACCTCCCAGATTTTAAAGGGGTGATAAACTGAGAAATCAACTTTCCCTTGAGCTTTTGATATATAAAAGGTCATGGTAATTAGGGGTGTGCCAAAAAATTGATTCACAGAAGAATCTAGATTCTAATTTGCAACGATTCAGAATCGATCTGAAATGTCCAAGAATCGATTTAATAAATTAATAAAATCAGCTGGCTGTTTGTCTCCATTTTGTAACTAGCCTATACGCGACGTAGAGTCCTGCAACGGCATAAAAGTGGCAAATTGTGACATTTATAAAAATCATGGGCGGGGATGCGGATGGATAATTAACTCTGTGCGGGGGGGTAGTAGCCCGGATGAAAATTATGTGCAATATTTCTGTGGCGCGGTGGACGAGCGAGAGAGCGAGAGAGCGAGCGAGACCGGGGCGTGATTGTGACTGAGCGTCAACTGCAAGCCACACCGAGTCCTCTAAGGGAGCTCGGAGGCAAATAAGGACGAGAGCTCACCAGACCTGGATTTGACGTTGAGTTGTGTTTACGTTTTATGTGTGCGTGTGGCAGTTGTCCGTGAGGGGCTGCCCACGTTACTTTTTTTGTTTGTTTGGTTAAAGTCTTTTAAATGTTCGCCGGTTCCCGCCTCCTTCTTCCCCCTGTAACATACTGTATTACAATTTCTATGTTCAAGTTACCATTACACATACACACAACAACGATATGCCATTTGAACCATTACGTCACCACCTCTGCGACAGTGCAACTGTTGATGCCTCTTGTAGCCCAGTCGGAGCGAGCGTTGCAGGAGTAGCAATGGATGAAGAGTTGGTGAGTGGAGTATATGAAATTGTTGACAACGCGTCTTTAAAGGCAGAGCCTCTTTCATTAGCCCATTCATGACGCGGGCACGGGTTGGGTAACGGGCCAAATATTAACGGGTCTGGGAGGGTGCGGATTTTATTTTGATATTTTCAAAATCAAATCGTTTTGAATCAAAAATCTTTTTTAATCGAAAATTGGTTATGAATCGAATTGTGGCCTCAATAACCGGAATCGAATTGAATCGTGAGATAGTAAAAGATTCCCACCCCTAATGGTAAAATAAGAATATTCTCTAAGTTTCAGAGCTGAAAATTTCCTTGTTAGTCAAAGAAAAGCTTTTATAGACTCCAGGCCTAATAAACGGTCCTGTGCTTCATACTTGGGTGACGAAACATTGCCTCTACAGAATCTACAGTGCATCTAATCCAGTAGCCTTGCCCACCGACTCATGGAGCTGATCGATATTTGTGATATATATCATTATCGTAAAATAAAATTGCTCATATTGTGATATAAGATTTTGGTCATATTGCCCACACCTAATTGTATTGGTTTAACTTTAAAAAAAGAAGAAAAGTATTTTAGTTTTTTATTAAAATAATTAAATATGGATAACTGTTTATTCTGGAATCTTCTTAATCAGTATGAATGCAATAAATGTATTTATTTGGGGGTATTATACTGTGCGTCTGTCTGTTTGTATACTATAATACCACAAAAAATAAATTAAATAAAAATGATAAATATATACAGACAAAGTACTAATATAAAATATACATAGGCAGAAAAGAGATGCTAATTTAAAAACAAAAACAAAACGTATCTCTCTGTTTCTGCATCTTTGGATTAGAGTTTGGTTTCCAAGAAATTTCAGTAACATCCTTTTCTCAAGTGTTTCATCATCTCCCACACAGAATCCAAGATTCCCTAATCAGCTCTATCAAATCACTGTTGTTGTAGTTATGTAACATTTGTGAGTTCCAGATATTGCCCAGTCAGTCTTGAAATGTAATTGCCTGCATTACTTCCTTTGAGATTGTCTAATTAGGCCAAATGTCCAGCTGTGTTTAAGGAGATGTAGTTGAGCAGAACTGTTGCAAGCATGTTAATGTCACTTGGCACCTGAGGCTTACAGACGCTTTCAAGTGTGCTCCACTTTGCATGTCATTGCTGAGCAGTGAATTGGCAACTCACTGGAAAGGCAAGACGACCTCCCAATAAGATTCTGCTCTGAATTCCTGACATTTAAGACCATCATGTCACAATACACCTCATTATGGATCCGGATCATTGTATGTAATGCCGTAAGTCTATCCCTCTTGGGTGTTTAGAGACGTGAAAGTGGAGTTTAAAGGATCACAATGGCCCTTTGTCCAGAAAGCTCTCACCCCTTGACTGTTGACTCCAAGAAAACATGTGACCCCCTTGCATTTGGGTCATTTCATCCAATTTGGTCGACTCATGTGAAGACACTAACAGCTGAGGTGAAATTCCTCCTACAGACATGCACATATGAATTAGTATCTGGCAAGGGCATGATCTGAGGTTCATTCACAGTCAGGGACGAGCTTTTTCAGCCCTTTGGTCTCCTAGACCAGCTCTGTAGCCATAACGCTGAGATATTTAGATAAGATATTTAGATAAGGTTTTAGTGCCTGTAAGAATTTTGTTGTCCCAGCAAAGGGATTGTTTTTTTTTATAAGGGGAATATACAACGGTGTCAAAATCTCCTCTCAGGTTACCAATAAACATGTGTACATGTGCAGTTATAATCTAGTTAGAGCGAAGTAAAGTCTGTCTGTCGAAGGATGCATGACACAATGTGTAATCGAGCTCCATTCACATTATATAGGACACTTTCAAAAACCCTTTCTGGCACAAGCATGTATTTGTGCTGGTTCTAACCTTGTGAGAGAAACCTTTTTTACTCCATTAACACTCTTGAACACAAGTTGAAGCAAATACAGTTTTAGAGTTTTTAGCAAAATAATTTGTAAAAACCTGATATAGTTTTACCATAAATATTCTCGCTCTGAAAATAGCCACAGAAGCTGGCATTCTGTTAAAAAACAAATTCACAATTTGGTACAATTTTAGTCATAAGCATTTACATGACAATAAAATATAGTTTTAATCAACCTGTAATTAATCTTTTAAAGGTGCACTGTGTAAATTTTAGCGGCATCTCACCCCTCCCTTTCGGAATGCATAGAGAAGCTACGGTGGCCGACACAGGACAAAAATGTCATCATCGTAGACCATAGAGAGTAGCTAGCGCGTTATAAAGCAGTTTGTTTAGGGCTACTGTAGAAACAATACAGTGCAAAAGTTCACTGTAAGGGGACCCGCGGTGTATGTAGATAAAAAAAATGTTAAAGAATAAAAATGTAAAAAAATACAAACTCCCATTCTAAGGTATTGCGGTTTATTTGCGTGATATAATATTCTTCATCAGTACAGTCTGCTGATGTCTGTACATTACAATAGGCTACTTTTGACATTGAAAAAAAGATCATGATCATGGTTTTGAGTATTGATATATGTATATGCCCTTTCCAATTAACCCAAGCATACACCGTAATCTCAGACATCTTTATCCAGATATTTTAATCGCATCTGCAATTTTTTTTGAAAAACAAATTAGCCAGAGATCAGTTATCATGATCAGAAGATCATGGCATCTGTCAAATAATTTCAGATGTAATAAATAAAAGACATGTACCTTCTTTTTCATTACTCGATTAATTATAAACCAAGATGTGATAAAAGAATGGTTGTTTTCCCATTCATTTTTTTTATTTTTGTAAAAAAGAAAAAATTCTGCACAACAATAATTTAAATGTGTCATGAACTGGCTTTTTTATTTTTTATACTGTTGTCTGAGGTCAACTAATGACGTTCGTGTGGTTTTTACATTTAAAAACATAATAACTAATAAGTAATAGGCTATTTTCAACACTGGTTTTGAGGCTCTCTCCTGAACGCTGGGTTTTGATGGGCGTGACGCACTGGAGACTTGGAAGTAAACGCTCATGGCTAGGATTGGTTAAGATTTGCATATTTAATGAGCTTCAGCTCCGCTGTCATTTCTAGCCCCTGTCAGTTCACATGAGGGAGAGATTATTTTGAAAGCGGCAACTGCAACTTGTCTTTATCAAACAAACACAATGATTTATTTCTGATCAACCTGCGATTGTATTACATGGCCCTCACCCGCACGATTGGTCGATAGAAACTGCGTAGATCGGAACTGCGCATTCGCTCGCTCGCACACACACACACACACACACACACACACACACACACACACACACACACACACACACACACACACACACACACAGACATATATATATATACAGCTCTAGCCACAGCTCCAAAATAGCAAGCACAACATTGTGTCTGCAAATCCAGCACTTGAGACTTGTTTACAAACGATTCCGCTGTGAAATGAAGTGAACACACCTACATGGTCTTCCCTATGTGAGCTGGAACTTCACACATTCCTAATATTATGATCCGAAGGAAGCTTATACAGCGACTGTGTTCTTACACAATATCTTGCTATCTTCTTCCACATTGTTATTGCTGCTGGCTAGTGATCCGATCATCTTGTGGCACAAGGTGGGCAGGGCTACTGAATTACACGTTCTGTAGAGGTGTCTTTCATAGCCCTATAACGTAACAATGAAGCTCACAATCGTAGATTTCTCAATTCACGATCATTCAAATATACTCCAGGGTTTCTACTGATAGAAAGCCATATGCTAATTGCTGAAATAACCCTTTAATCTTTATTTCACAAGGTGGCAATATCTGATAGACAATGATAATGTGACATTTCACTTAAAGTTACTGCAGGCAGAAAACAAAAGAATAGGAATTATCATCAGCGAAACTTGAAAGGGCTCAGTGATTTACAGCAGAGCAAGCACTGAACACAATCAAATATTAGTTTCACTGTCACTTGATAGTAGATCTGGTAAAGAAGCTGTCAGCGAACAAAATTTTGAAAACGTTTAAAATTATAGTTTTGAGAATATGTTTGAGATCATGATGAATGTACTGGGAAATGAGCTCTGATGAGTGATGATGGTGTAAAACATCTCCTCAAACTGAACCCTTCCAAGCTCCAAAAGGTAACAAAATATTATTATTTTTAATTTATTATTCTATAATGTTACTCTAATCAGGAGAGTTTATTCTATCGCAACAGGTAGAGATCGATCCATGTTATGTATGGATCTGGGTCGCCAAAGACCCAGATATGTAATGATTGGCAAAATATTCATGCAAGAACGGACCCCTAATTGAAAATTAACATTGTTTTTTTTTAAGTTGGACAATTTTTTTTAATTTTTACTCTGCATCTTAACGTTCAAGTTTGAACACTCCATAAAATGGCCAAGGGCATCCATTTGAATGCATATAGCTCAAATTGTGATACATTTTTTGTGTGTGTTGTTTCAAATTTCGTTTTTAATCACCCGTAGTCTCTTGCCAACAATGTTATTTATCCAGGTCAGGTTTTGGTCATGCACTTCTACATTGACTTCCAAAGTATCTGCAGTTGCAATCCAATCAGTGCAAGTCTGATAAAGCAGTCTCAATCCTCTTAGAAAAGAAGCTTGACAAGGGGCCGAGTTGCCCAGGTAACTCCTGTTTTTTTTTGTTGTTGGTTTTTTTTTTTACCCTTGCTTCTGTTCGGATATCCGTCCTTGTCCTCATCTTTGTTCAGGGTGCCTTTTGGAAATATAACCCCCTCTATTTTTATGGCCTCTCCAGCAGTTGTAGGGTTAATGTTTAGCTGCAGCCGTTGGAGGAGGGAGAGACACTCAGAGGAGAGGTGGGGGGCTGGCCCACAGCTGTTGTAGTAGGCTGGGTCTATTGGGGTAGGATGCCTGCTTCACACTCCCATGAACAATGGGAGGACATGGAGGCCACTGCAGACGGCAGAGACAGTTTCCTCGCACTTGCCTAAGGACAGGCACTGTACTACCAATGTAACGTGAGGAGGATTTCCTCGGAGGGACGCTAAAATATCACAAAAGGGTTTCTTTGTGGCGTTTGCAGATCCTGCTCTTGTGTCTCACATATGCCCTGCATGGGCTGCACTAAAATGTCTGGGATGCTCTGACTGGAATTAAAGGTAATTTTTTGCATAGCTGTTTGCAGGTGTAATTTTTTTAGCCATGGTCGAATCTGTTCTATACACTTCTTGCTGTATTTCAGTGACTTGTGTTAGGAGGCACTTTGTCAGGAGTGTTTCGTGAACCGTTGGATATCAGATTTGGCTTAGTATGGAACAACTATGCATTTATTCGTTGGCAAACAGTTCTGCAGCAGTCTGTACAATATATTTTTCAGTATTATCCTGCTGCATTAACGTTTTTAAAAGCTCTAGGTAGGTCACAATGGCAATGATCATCATTTTTGTATGCTAATCAATCAAAACGGTTTGCCTAAGCCGGTGTAGCATGCTGAAACAACCTATACAAGTTTTCCTTGTTATGAAAAACAGTGGATGCATTTTTAAAAAGACTATCAAAAAGTCGCCATCTAGGTTAGAGAAGCAGTTGCATGCTAAAATGTTAGTAAGCACAAGACTGTTTGCATTGGTTCAGGGACAGCGTGGTTTACATCCTTCAGCGTGATGCCTGAAGGACTCATTGTTTGGGTGTGAGTGATCACCTTATTTAACTCCATGCCAACTGTAAGTACTTGAGAATTAGGCTGGAGTTCATTTACAGTTAGTCTGCGAATCAAAGTAGTCCTTGAACAAGCTGAAGCTTTTGCTTAGTCCTCATTTAAGTGTGTTTAGGTAGCTCGTGCTGCAGTCAAGGCCTTGCAGATGGAGACGGTGTTCTTCGTGTAGATAGGTGCACTGCCGCAAAGGAACAACAATAGTGCATGAGTCTGCAGATGGCTGCGTGGTAACTTTGCTGAAAGCTACAGAGTAACATGGCTTACCTTTCATGTTTGGAGCAAAATGGAGGACTAGACAGTCCATAAACATTTGGGGGGGCCTTTGCTGTCACCGATGCGACAGCCAGAGCGAGTGGATGAAATAATCTTTAAAGCGCACAGAAAATTGCAATGGAAATCTTTACCCTAGCTGCATAAACCTGCATTATTAAAGATTTTATATATTTAATGCCACATTCAGGAATAGAAGCTGTCTCGCCATACTTCAGAGACTCTTTATCCCTGGAAATAATTTACATCAAAGAGAAAAAATAATGCCCTTAGGGACTTGATGGACTGTCTATAATATGTTTGTTTGCTTTTTCACAAAATGCTTTTCTTCATTTTAGCTCTATTTAATGCATTTGCATACAGCCTGTTTCCTCTCCTAGCACGATTGATCATTTTATCAGCTCGTAAATCATGCGAACAGATCAATAATTGGGTTATGAAGGTGTCTGAGGGCTCTGTGCCCATTGTGCAGGGTGTGAATAATCAGAGATCGTCTCTTCGGATGCCGATTGGCTGTTTCTTAATAACTCCTCGAGTGTGGGGGATGGAGGCGGAGCTCTCAGCACATTTTGGGATCCCTGAGAGCCCTACTTGTGTTTGATTGCCTTCACACTGGCTTTATTCCACCCCTCCGAGCCATGCAGGTCCTCCCCCCAACATCCACTTTCCCTTTTTTATCTACACTCTTTTAAATCCTAATTTGCATTATTCGAGATATCATTCGCAACTATACGAGCCCCCCTCCCAAATATGCAAAATGACAGGCATATCCATGGCAGGCAGTCATTCATGGCTTGTTAGTGAACTGAAGCTGGTGAAAGAAATATGGAATTTTTTTTTTTTTTTTGCACACCGACACAAAGGACTAAGTCAAATACGCTTGTACTATGTTTCTGTGGAGAATAAGAATTTGCTGGAACTGTTTACACTTTTAATTAGCAGATTAAAATGTTTTAATCTCTCAGCCATCTACATTGTTTTTGTAATCGCTAAAAGTATGTACATTACATTTATTAAAAGGCATGTGGTTGTGATTTTTCTCTTAGTCTTCATGCCCTTGCATTGTACAGATAAAATGGTTCAATCTGTGATGGTAAAAATTAATTTGACATTGTGTGCAATCTAAAACTCCTTATCCGTCTTTCTTTCTGATTGAGTAGACATTCTCCTCTACATCATTTGATCAAGTTTACCAACCTCTCCAGATGCTGTGTCCTCTATACTGTCAGATAAGAGTGGCTCTCTTGTGTTTGATATATCCAGCAAAACAGACAGTGGCCTCTGGTGTCTGACTCCACCAGGCTTTGTTGGACTCTCGTCTCAGAGTGGAGCTTTGATTTCTAGTCTTAGTCACATTCAGTAGACTTCTCTCCTCTGGGCATCATACCAAGCCAGTGACTCAGAAGTATTGGAGAATATAAGTCCTACCAACATTAACAGTAGTCTCTCAGAAGCTTAGCCTCAATAAATGTACTGCTTTACAGACAAATGAGTTTGGGGCCCTGTTTTGGGTTTGCCACAGTGCTTTATTGCTATGTTTACTATACAGCATATCAGTGGATTAAGAGGCTTGCATTGTGCTTGAGCACTGCCAAGAATCCTGTTGGCATGGGTGCTTGTTTGCCTCTGTTTTTGCTTGTCGCTAAAACCAACTCTACTATACTGTGGTATATACAGTAGGGCTTTAACTATCCTAGATATTATGGTGGATATGTCCACCCCCGGAATTCTGAATAGTGGTTGATGAATGTGGATTTTTTTGTTTTTTTAAAATGCCTGATTGACCCAAATTTTTTTATCTTTTGTCTTTTGTGGAACAAAGAAAGGTGAATTTTTAAAGCATATTCCAGCCACTCTTTTTTATTTATATAGAGCTGTCAATATAATACTATCAAGCTCAAAAAATATTATTTATATAGATCTTTATAAATAAAATTAAAACATTTTCAACGCAACTTCAAATTAATAAATAATAGAATAAGTGTTAATGTTGAAATTAATCCGTTATGAAGCATACAGTTTCAGTAGGAAATTGTGTGGATATTCAGCTCAATTTAAATTCAATGTTGTTTCAATTCAGTTTAATAACTGTCCATGGCTGGGGTTCCATCCAAACGTGAAGCGACTCTTTTAAAAAGTTAAACTTTCAATTAAGTTGTTTGAGTGAGTGATGGTGGTATTGGTAACCTAGTAACCAACAGTAAATAAAACACCATCTGTGGAAACAGTCACGTGGGTTTAATATTCGTTATGTCAGAATTTATTCAGCAAATGTGTTTCTATCTCCCATTATTCGCATTAAAGGGTTAGTTAATTAATTAATGAATTACCCTAATGTCGTTCAACACCATTAAGACCTTTGTTTATCTTCGGGACACAAATTAAGACATTTTGTTGAAATCCGATGTCGCAGAAAGGCCTCCGTTGGCCACAATGTCATTTTCTCTCTCAAGACCAATAAAAAGGCACTAAAGACGTCTTTACAAAGTCCATCTCACTACAGTGGGTCTACAGTAATTTTATGAAGCGATGAGAAGAGATTTTGTCCCCCCAAAATAAGGACTATATAATGATGGCCGATTTCAAAACAACGCTTCGTGAAGCTTCAAACCATTATGAATCAGTGTAATATCTGATTCATCTGTAATCAGTCAAAATTTGACAGAATTTTTGCAATTCTGACTGATTCTCAAGTTCAACTCAGAGTGAACAGCTCAGCAGAGGGAATGGTTATCAGTTAATATGGGGTTTTTTGTCTTTTTATTGTGACAGAAATATACTTTAAAAGATACTTTAAGTATTGTGTGGCTTTTGAAGACTCAATTGACATATTTAAACCATTGTATGGTGACATTTTTGGAGTTTGAACAGACCTAGTCCCCATTTAATTTTATTATATTGAAGTTTGGTCAAGAATAGATATTCTTCACAAAAAAAATCCCTTTTTTGTTCTTGAAGAAACAAATAATAGGTTTGGAACAACATGAGGGTGACTAAATAAAGACACAATTTGCATTTCATCTATTTAATCAACAAAAGATCCCAGTACAGATCTAGGCTGTCACATGCAATATGACAGTGTGTATGCAGCAACTTTAAGTCCAGATGCAAACTGATGCTAATCTTCTTAGATCCTTGTAAGAACACAGAGGATTAGCCCTGTTGGACTGAACACAGTTGTGTGTTGAAGAAAATATTGTGCTGTAGGTGAGGCCATTAGGACCCTCAGGATGTCTGTCCTCGACAGAACCACATTTTGACAATGATGCAAGAGCCTTGCCGCAATATAGTCATGATTTAAATTCCGATCTGTTTCTCAAACGCAGGAAATGTTTCTAATAGCAGTTTGGTTGAATCATTTTTTCCAGGTGTGGTAGGACTGAAACTAACAATTAGATTGATGAATTTAGATAAAATAGATAATTAGATCAATCTATATCTGAAGTTCAAGATGAATGCAGAATAATATTAAAATGTGTTATGTTAATGATAATATTAATCACTATATCAAAGTTTAAAAAAAAATCCATCATGACTCATCTTCAGTAGCTAATGTTTTAGTCAGTTTAAACATCTCTTGAGGAATGTTGGGTGTTGTCTCTCTGGAGACATTTGAGGAAGGTTAAAAAGTACAGTAGCAGTAGAGGGTAATTTTTATACTGAACATCATCTCTCCACTACCGATGTTATCAAGACCCCAAAATAGGCTTTTGAGGCTCTGATTCACCAGAATCAGCTTAATCACCCATACATTTCTCATTTCTTGTAAGTGTTTCATAGATGAAAAGCAAGATGATCGAGGCTGCTGGTGATCTCATGAGATTTTGCCCAGCCCTAGCCACCAGCAATTGGAAAATGGTCAAGCTTTAACAGCATAGGGTAAAAATGGAGCAGAGACATGGCACAGTTCTAGCTAATCCTGTATTGCAAATGTTGTGGAACCAAAATGTCACAGCTTATGCATTATATGTAGATTTAACTTCCTGGTAGCTCAGAATCTTTATCACATGACTCTTTTAGACAGACATGCATGAGAGCTTGAGCATGACACAATGAAATTCAG
Source organism: Pseudorasbora parva (assembly GCF_024679245.1). Lineage (NCBI taxonomy): Eukaryota > Metazoa > Chordata > Actinopteri > Cypriniformes > Gobionidae > Pseudorasbora > Pseudorasbora parva. Next base: position 21,870,542 of record NC_090177.1, on the reverse strand, counting down.
AGGACAAGACAAGAGTTCTTAACCTGGAATACCGGTTAGTTCTACTCCTCTAGCTATATATGTTCTTCAGAGCGCTATCGTATGAACTTACTTTTAAGATATAACATTTCATTTGCCCAGGGCTTTGGATTTTTACTATATTCATTTATTGGTGAGTTTTTGGCTTTTATTTTATTTCACTTTATTTTTAAGGCTTTTAGTTTGTAAGATTTATGGATTTGTAAATGAATTAAATTCCGTGTTTTTGGATAAGATTGTCTTCTGAATTATCCGTCTTCTGAATGAAGTCCAAATGTATCCGTTCTGTCACAGTTATGCGACAAATACATCTTTTATTGGAAGGCTGTGCCTTGTGTCTCTGTGAAAAGAGTCTGTCATGTGAAAGGAGCCTCCTGGCACTACAGGAACTACCAGCTCTATAGTGTGGCCTGGAGCCTGTCGTAGGGCCATCCTTTACTGTTAAAACAGAGCAGTGTTCTCTGACCCGCTGCAATCCGTCAACCCTCTGACCCCAATAGCCTTTGTATTCATTTACTTCCAGAAATGGAGTTTCCATTTAAGCTATTCACTTGCAAAGAGTTAAATGAGCACAACGAATACTTAGAGGATCAATTATGAATGAATCCCATGAACATATTGATTTTTAGATTCAATTTTGCAATGATAGTCCATCTGCTGACTACATCCGGTGTTCATATTGAAGGTCAAATTTATGATATAGTGCATTGATGGGAATGGGTGGAGAAAGGTGACTGGATGCTACAGTTGTGGTATAGTTAAACAGTGAAGATGTTTACATAAACAAAACACTGATACCCATCAGCCTTTCCAACACATGTTAAGATGCGATTTTGATATCATTGGGATTTCTTTGAGTTCAAAATATTAACATTTTCTTAGGAATGCACAATCAGTTTGTCAGTTTTTTTGGCTGATAAATGTGTACTTTTTAATGTCATTTGAATTGGTCCAATAAGTATATATGAATTTACATTTTGTGATTGCCAATAAAACCTTAATATCTTAGCCAATACATTGGTTAATGGCTGATAAATATAAATACTTTTCGGTACCAACCATGTCAGTGTAGCCTTGCATTTATTAATATAAAGGTGTTATATGCAAAGTAAAAAGGGGAAAATTCTTGGTTTGCCAATCAGATTTTACTAACACACAGATGCTTGGGAAAGCCATACATTTATATATCATTGGTTTAATTTCAGAAAACTTCAGAAATTAGAGCCCTCATTTTCTTTAGCACACACTAGAACAGGTCTTTGAAAACGGCTTGTGTCATCTAAGTTTGAATGCATGCCACGAGGATGCGATTCTCTGCCCCAGTCAGTCAGTCAGTAGGTCATGAAACTGCATGATGGCTGGAATCCTCTTGTGTTTTCAGTCCTCTTCTTCTGTCTAATCCCCTCTGATGACACTATTAAAGTGAAGATGTGTTTTTGCCAGGGTCTTGAGTTCTGCTTACTCAATTCCAGCTATCTCAAAAACTTGATAATTACACTAACTACTTTACAATAAGATTAAAAGGAACACCATTAGTGTTTGTTCTGTAACTCCTAAAGTACACAAGAATGTATTGAAATCTGGTTCACAGGTTGTTTAACCAGTTGTTTGCAATATGCAAACACAGGGTTTACAAAGTAAGAATCTGACCTTCTGGAATGTGTAATTTGTTGCTCATTAGCACATCAGAGGGGAATTGGATAAATAATACCTGTCTTCAAACAAGTTTTGCCAAACACTTCCCTCATCTTCCATTTGAAGGACAAACAGGTAGTCCCATCCCAAACTCAAGTAGTCCCACCATAGTTGCCATGGCAGGTAGCTCAAACTATTTTGACTTACTTGTAGTATCTGCATATTAAACTTAGACAGAAGAAAGTATTGACATCAAAAACATTTGACACTTCACCTCTAAGAACTATAATAAGAAATACTGGTAATAATTTGTTACATTTTATATAGTGCTTTTATTTCATTCATATATTACAAAAATATTTGTTTTTATGTTTCAAGGTAAAGACAATGTCGGAAGAGGCCCCAAATAGAGTAGATGAGGACTTTGAGTCTGAGGAGGGTGATCTGGAGTCCTATCTAGAGGAAGAGAGTAGCAGTGAGCTTCTGGAGCGAGTGAGAGAACTTCAAGTAAGTGCCATATATACTTTAACCAAGAATACCGTTTTGTTTACTTTTCTTCCTTGCTGTTGAAACTGTTCTATTTTTGTACAGGCTGAGAACTCTGCCCTTTCATTAGCAAACGAGAGTCAGAGAGAAGCATATGAACGATGCTTGGATGAGGTGAGTTAAATATTGTTTCTTACCAAGCCATGCATTTGCCTTGCTATGGAGATTTGCAATGTTTTTTTCTAATGCAGACAGCCAAATCATTAAGGCCCCTTCGCCTTAATCGCCTAAATCGAAGAATGAACTGGTGCGCAAGTTTGCCAAGTCCGCATGTAACGCGACTTTGGGGTTCTTTTTTTTGGCAAGTCGCGTTAAAAAATTAGAGTTGTGGGTTGCGGTTTTTTGGGCTTATTTGAAAAAATGTGGTTGCTTGTTAGGAAAATATGATAAGCAACTTTTTTTCCCTACATTTATGAACGCTGTTTTGTCCAACACATTGACTGACACTGTCTTTTCACAGCTAATAGCCATTTAGTGCAATGATACAAGTGCTGTAGTAATTCATCCTCATACATCCCGGCTCTTTCACCCACTCATTGAAGAACAATCTTGCTCAGCGTGCAGGCATGATGCTATATAAATGCATGTAATGATAGTTAGTAGGCATGAATAGGCGTATACATTTTTTACAAACAATGCCACCAGCAGAGATGTACAGATATGGAGAGGAAATAGGAATGAGAGGCACCTAATTTAATTTTAAATATATTTTTATAAGGTATTTATCATTACAGGCTGTTATATATCAAAAATACGTATACTAATTATAATATTTTATTATAAATATGTGGCTATATTGCAGCACTCTCTTAGTGCTTGCCTGTGTCCCAATGTGGATATTATTAATCCAAAATAGTATGTGGCATTAGTAATTTTGAATACTATTTAGGGCATACTACTTTGTGTATATGCACATTGAGATGCAGGGCATATCTTTTTCACATATTCATCTAAATAGTATATCGCTGCTCACACATTTTTTGAAGTTCTTTTATACTAAGCAAAGAACGAAAAAAGAACTTCCTTTATGAGCATATCTGGTATTTAGTCAGATAATAATTTCATTAGTCAAAACCATTTGTCAAATGATAATTAAAATCTCCCTGAAAGTATTCTGTTTAATTCTTGTTGTTGGTTTTTAGGTGGCCAACCATGTTGTCCAAGCATTACTCAATCAAAAGGTAAAAACTTTTTGGTTTTGCATCAGAAACAAATTTATAAAAAACTTTAATTGAACTGAAAAGTCAAAAGATTTATTTATATTTAATTTGTTTTGATATATGAATTGTTTATTATACATCTTTATTAATTTAGTTATTGTATATTTTATTAGTGGTATATATATTTTTAATGTTTTGCCGTAAATTATTCTTTTAGGATCTTCGAGAGGAATGCATTAAGCTGAAAATGCGTGTGTTTGATTTGGAGAGGCAGAACAGAACACTGTGTGAGCTCCTGCAGGAGAAATTGCACAGTCAGTCATGTGTACATCAGCAGGTAAATGATTAAATCCTTCAACTTTAAACTAAAATAGAACTGGCACTATGCTTTTTTCCATCGTATTTTGATGTTTTGCACAAAACATTCTTCAAACTCCACAGGGATGTCTTATTAGGTTTGTTTGCAAAATGAAGAAAATGGCTCAATTAACCTCTTCCTGTTTAATTTTCCTGGTGTGCTTGGGCAGCATTTTTTAGTTGTGACTACAAGGATTTTATGCGTAAACAAGCAAAATACCCTTGTTATAAATCCATACATGTTTTGCATAATCCAGTAATTGATTCATATAATAAGAAGCTTAAAGCTTACCTGATGTGTCTTATCAAAGCAGCCAGGACCCTGTCTGGAGCACATCGGAGAGCTGCAGCACAGTGAATCTAACAAACTGATGGAGGCTCAGAGAAACTCACAGGCCAAGGTAGAAGCCGTAAACAAAGTCTTTGTTGAATCTTGTATGACAACTTTCCTCATCCTTATAATTTGGTTCCACAGGGCAACAGCGAATGTGCACAAAATTGCATACCTGAGACCCAAGGCTCATCCACGTCCATGGAGGCCATGTCCCCATTCTTGAAGAAAAAAGCACACATTTTAGAAGTCCTCCGCAAGCTTGAAGAAACAGATCCACTTCGGTACCATCGTTCCTCTGGCATTCCCTCGATCTGTGACTATAGCCAGGCTCTTGCCTCTAAGGAGGCTGTATTAGCCTGCAGAGACAATTCATCCAGGTGCAATGCACCCAAAGCACATTGTTCCCATTCCTGTCCAGATGTTTGTACACATCAGCATTTGAATGGAGGAGAGCACAGCAATGTAAAGTGTGGTAGTTGTAGCACATGCTTGATGCTGTCCAATAAAGATGCAGGCAGCTTAGCCAAGAGTAGCCACAATTGTTGCACTTCATCCCCCCTTACCATCGATAACCTCAATTTGGCTCGGCCCGATTTCCAAGAGAACATGGAAATGCAGAGTCTTGTGAAACCTGCCACAGGTACAAGTGAACTGTTTGTAAATAGGGCATCTGGAGATATGTCCATTGTTTCAGCTGAACAAGGTCTTAACCCACAGAATGATCCTCACCCATTAGAAGCCCCTGAATCATACTCGAGATTGACCATTTCAGAAAGAGATCAGCCCAGAGGAGTCTCGGATCATGTATCTGTAGAAACAAGAGACAAGAATAGGTTATCTGACCTTCTACTTGAGTCTCAGTCTAACAGGTCAAGCAGCAGCACCTGCAATGAGACAATTTGTGATGATGGCACAATTGATGTGACACTGCTGGACTCTGACTTGAAGCACTTAAACGTTGTAGTGCCACAAAGACTCGAGAAAGAAGAGTTTGCAACGAAAGAAGACCCTGACTATGTCTGTCGAGCCAGCATAGCCACCTCAAAGCTGCCTACTCTTGGACTCAAAGACAATTTACAAAATACACACTGTGAGATGGACAGCAATGAACCAGTTCACAAAGGTCTGTTATTTTCTCCCAATGAGAATCATACTGCCTCAAAAGTACTGGATGACATCTCTGTCCCTGTGAAAGACACCCCATCTGACCCTCAGTCCATTAGATCGAAAATTACGGTCGGCACAAATCAAGTTTCCTGCCTTAGAGAGGTCAAGGCCTCGCCCTCTAAACTGCTCAAGTTCCTTAAAATACCCACTATTGGAGAACGTACTGCAGTACCTGCTCCACCTCGTCTCAGTCCTCAGTTGACTCGTAGCTCGAAGATTCCTTGCCGGAGCAACAACTATGAGGTGCACAATTCACCCGTAGCCACTCGAAAAGCCACCACAACAGAGAGGCAAAGACAACTGCCCCCTTTTAAATCGGAGTCGCACTCTGCTCCGACTTCTCCACCCCAACCTGACGACGTTCCTGCACCATTGCCAAAAGAACTTGGCTGTGGTATCCCTAAATCAAGTCGAGTAGCCAAGCCTACACAAAGTTCTAATGTTCAAAAAACTCCTCAGAAAATTCCACACTACGAAAACGTCTCGGATATCTCCAAAACCGATGTGTCCCAGCTGCTTGGAGAAGTGAGCACATCTCTTCAAAATTCCAGCCCGGTTAATGAAGGTGCGAAAGGAAAGCAGACCAAGTTTGGTATAGAGAGACCAACGAGTTTCAAGCAGAAGGACATCTCGCCAGAGTCTGATTCTTCAGACCAAGAGGACAGCTCAGAGAGCCCGGTGTGGCATAAACAAGTCAACCATCGCAGTCTGCCTAGTCAGTCATCATCCCAAAAGGCTCAAACTGGGATTAGTACAAGGTCCAGGAGCCAGGAGAAAAACGAAATGGTAGATAATGATTCACAGAGTTCCGAATCACCTTTTAAAAGGAACGATCCACCACCTGTTCCTAAGAAATCAGGGATTGGTAGACATTCAGGTGAATCAAGTCATTCTTTTAAAGAACGACTGGCTGCACTTGGCAAGTTGAGGAACCCTGAGGAGTACACAGCTTGTCCTCCGCTTGCAGAGAAGAAAGAAATTCAGTCTACTGCAAGCATACCAACAAGAACTACCGATAAAAGTAAAACTGCTGATAGAAACTCTGATTGTAAATCTGGAGAATATAGACTTCCTAAAAACACAGATTCCATTGAGGATAAATCATACCATTCAAGTCATCTTGATGGTGCTGTTTCAAAACAACAAGGAGCCTTTCAGCCTGTTGAGCAAGCTGTCAGGTCTCTTCCGTCTTGCACATTAGTCTCCAAACTTGAACATGAAACCTCAAGAACATTCTTAGCCAAGCAAGAAAGCCCAAAATCTAAGATGCATCCACCTTCTACTAACCTAGAGGCTGCGCAGGCTTTGTTTAGCTATGCTAAGAATACAACACCCCATAGCCTTTCGTATAATGCAAAAAATGTTAGTGGTCCCCAAAGTGGCAGCCCCAATAAAATCCCACTCAAATCACCAACTAAAACTGTGCCACCCTCAATGAACCGAGATGGGAAGCCTACTCAAGAGTTTCAGAGGTACATGTCCAAATCTGAGGACAGAAGCCATCTCAGGGCCAATAAGAAGAAGAATTCTTCTTATGGAGAGAGTCTTCCTCCTCCTCCACCAAGGCCAGTAGAGTCCACTGAAGAAAAGAGGCACTCTGCCCCCAGCCCACAGTCTTCTATCGAGCAGAAGGTCATGAAGGGCATTGAGGAAAATATGTTGAAACTGCAAGAGCAAGATAAAGGGCAAATGGCTGAGGTCAAGCAAAAGGCTTCCAATGGAATTGCTAGCTGGTTTGGTCTGAGAAAAAGCAAGCTTCCGGCGCTTAGCCGCAAACCAGAAACGTCGAAAGTGAAAGATGATAAGAGAGACTGGAAACTCAATATATCCTCGGTGGGCAAGGATTCCAAGGGGGCTACGAAGAAAACAGAGGGTGAGAGCCTAAACATTTCTATGCTGATTGAGAAGGCAGAGGGCTTGCATAAAGCTCTTGAAGAAGAGCGGGCTTATGTGAATGGAGTGGCCTTGGACCGACAAGGAAAGGGTCACTCCTGTGAGGTGGTGATGGACCAAGCCCAAGGCCAGCTGTCTGTGATGTACAGAGGAGTGCCATCTGACAACTTCATGCAGCAGCTGCTAAACCGGTAAGTACAATAAAACAGTTGTTACAGTAACTATTTTACAGGCGCTTATTTAAGTAAATAAGTACTTAAGCAGGTCATTTCACCAAAAAGCATTGCATTTTCAGTGTTTTTATTTGAAGACATTTTCTTTTCATGCATGAATCACTAAATAAACCCACAAGTCAAAGACAAGTGAATTCCATGTGAACTTAACCTTTAAGTACATAGTTGTAGTGCAGGTTTGCAGGTAATGAAGGCTAATTGAAATATTTGATGAATGAGTAAGGTGAGAAAATGTGCTTTGAGAATAAGATTATAAATGTGCTTATTTGAATAAGACTAGTGAGTCAGCTGTCATAGTGGCTAGGCGACTGCATATTGCTTAAAGGGGGGGTGAAATGCTGTTTCATGCATACTGATCTTTTTACACTGTTAAAGACTTGGAATCCCATACTAAACATAGACAAAGTTTCAAAAGTTAAGGTGGACGTTTGATGGGAGTATTTCTTTGTCAAAAATACTACTTCCGGTTAGTCATAAGTTTCGGCAAGTTTTTTGAGATCATGCGTCCCCTTTGACGTTAACGGGGGCGGAATTTCCTTGTATGGGCCTTACGGACAATTCTACCGGAAGCGCGTGAGAGAGAGCGAGGGAGAGAGCGAAAGCAACAGGCTACGCCCATCAAAGCGCTGGCTTGTAGGATGCTAAACAGGTGATATAACCAGTAGCTACTGACTTACCCACTGATAGGCCGGCGGTCGATCTGTATTAGCACTTTCCTCACGCGACGGGCAAATCACTTTCCTCACAGAGCGACTCACTTTCCTCACGCGGCAGGCGAATCACTTTCCTCACTGAGCGAATCACTTTCCTCACAGAGCGACTCACTTTCCTCACGCGGCGGGCGAATCACTTTCCTCACTGAGCGAATCACTTTCCTCACTGAGCGAATCACTTTCCTCACAGAGCGACTCACTTTCCTCACTGCAGCGCGCTGCTCCACACGTCATTATTTAGCTCCGCTCACACGACACGCCCCCACCCGCTCGGCTTTTTTCGGAAAGACTCGGAACAGCGCATCTTTCTTATATAATTATAAAAAAAATAAAGACTTTTCGGAGATATGCAGGATGCAATGCTACTCTATAGGTACTCAAGATTGACATGACACTGACTGAAACTGAGTGTTTCACCCCCCCTTTAATAAATGAGAAGGAGCATTCATCCAAAATGTAAAAATCTACTCTCTCTTTTTTTCCATTACAAAGCTCCAGAAAGGAGATATGATTATCATAAAAGTAGTCCATATTCTATATTCTAGAAGTATTCTATAACCATATTATTTTTTAAAGGAACAGACTGGAATGTAAATAAACTTTAGACAAACAATGAATAGTATTTTCATATCAATTTTATTCTGATTCTTCTATAAGGGTTGATGGAAAGGACACTGGTAGCATCAGTATGGCACATCGACGTCTCTCGTTTGACTGTAAATCCAGACCTGTATTCAGTCATCCGAGTGTTGGCATTGCTAGTCAGACAAGAAGCAGTGATGACATGGAAAAGGTAAAAAGCGAAATTCATTAATATAATGTACATTGTTTTAAAAGTAGTCAATAGTACTTTAATGTTAATTTTTCACAGGTCTCTGCCTTACTGAGTAAAGATGTCACATCAGATGAGAACCTGGCAGAGACGATTCACGAACATTTTGCAGGTAAGGCATGATTACAATGCATGACATCATGGCTTTTAGTGTTTCCAGAGGCTGGAATTTGGTCAGCATGTAGCGACAAAAACGGGTTTTAACCCGTCACTGGTGATGAATAATCTAGGTGCGTCTGAATTTCTGTGGCTTCCATACGTGAGTCATACAGCAACAGATGTGTTGCAAGCATTATTTTAATGTTTCGAAAGATCCTTTGTCATTTCTTACCTATCTACCTACATACATACATGCATACAAACATACATACATAATATTCATATATTCTTTTAATAATATTCAAATTCCTCTTTTTTTAGGATCTGGAATCTCTACTCACACCCTTGACAGTGGTATTGGCACCTTTCCTCTTCCTGACTACAGTGCAAATGCTGGTTGCAAAAGCATTCCCAAAGGGAAGGCCCACGGGGAGTGTGACCCTTCTCATCTCCAGGGAAAACATGGCTCAGGGATGAAAATGTCCCATAAGGCCTGGACTTTGGAGAGAGAGTTGTCATGTTTAGAGGAGGATTATATGGGGGGTCAGGATATGGACCATCACACCAGCACTTTGGAAAACAAGATTCCATCCAGCCAGATTGCAAACATCGTTCATGATGGTATACAATACTTTAGCTGTCATTTAATGTTAATCAGTTATGGGAGTTTTCGATAAAAAAAAAGATTGTACAGTAATTAACAGGAAGACGTTCCAGGGGGTGTTTCTCAGCTTTGATTTATTTTTCCAGGCACTGATATCTGTGGAGCACCTATGAAATTGGGCCCCACAAAGAACTGGACTTTCCCAAACCTCAAAGCATCCGCAGAACCGTCTGAGGTTTATCTTGCCGTTGGTGACGGAGTGGAGCCAGTGAGTCATAAGAGTTCATTTAAGAGGGTGAGCATCACTTCAGATCCTAGTTTCACCCAACAAGACAATTACAACAATCCAATCCATTTACATGTTCAGAAGTTTGGGATCAGTAAGATTTTTTAAATGTTTTTGAAATAAGCTATGCTATGCTCTCTATCTTGCGCTCTCCAAGGCTGCATTTATTGTATTAAAAGTGTTGTTGAAATAGGCTCGACATTAAACCTGTTCACATGCTTGTCCTTCCTTCAGAGCAGTAACACATTCACTCAGTCACAAGCAGTTGACTGAGTAAAAAACTTGCTTGTCTGAAAAAAACTAGTTTAAAAATGAAGGTAAATATAATTAATTCTAAAGCAATACTCTCACTAGTGTCAGCTTTGACATATTTAAATATGCATATTTGTGATATTTTTACCTTTTATAAAGAGCATTTTTTCCCCTAATCTTATTAAATATAGGATTCAAAGCACTTAAACATTCAGTAATCATTCAGATGCGCTATGGTTCTGCTGTGATCCTTGTTTGGAACTATTTTCGCTGATGAAATAGAACAAAAACAGTCAATATTGCATCTAAAATGTAATTGACTTAATGTTTATGGTAATTCATTGTTTATGATACTGTGATATAACATCAGTGTCACAAAACGCAGTATGTTAACTGAGTTTCTTTGTGTGAGCTGTGCTCATTTGATATGATTTCTCCTTGAGAGGCTGCGCAAGCATCAACAGTGCATGCAGCCTTGTTACCGTCAGTTCATTATACACTATATATTATTATCCACTATCGATCGATTATTACACTAAATTAAGGCAGTACAATTCTTGCATTTTAGTGACTCCCTAGTTATTTTTGGATATTGACATTTTAATCAGGCTGCTTGTCCGGTCGGGCAAGTAAAAATCTTTTTCACTTGTCCCTTCAAAAAAATCCACTTGTCCCAGACAAGCGTTAATGTCAAGCCCTGCTACTAGGGGTACCCTCATGTCGCGATTCGAAACATATCACAATACTGAACTCACAATACAATATTATTATATCAAAGACATGCTAAAATATACTGTTGAATTTCATGCATACTGAGCTTTTTACACTGTTAAAGACTTGGATTCCCCTCCTAAACATAGACAAAGTTTCAAAAACTAATGTTGGACGTTTGATGGAGTATTTCTGTGTCAAAGATACTCCTTCCGGTTTCTCACAAGTTTCGGAGAGTTTTTTTTCGAGTATGGCTCAGCTTGACGTTAATAGAGCGGAAGGTCCTTGTATGGGCCGTACGGGCTCTTCTCCCGGTAGGGTGCGCGCGCACGCGTGTGACTAGAGCGAGAGAGGAAATGCACACCCATAAACACTGCTCTCAAGGTGCAGATCTAGTCGTCCGTGAACACTTATGTTGGTTATAGTCCGCGGCGCGCTCCACTTCATTCCTGCACTTTGACATTAAGCGACTTCAACGCTTCAGCACAGCATTCCGGGACGGCAGCGCTGCATTTGAACCGATTTGAACGCAGAAATGACGGGAAGCGGCACAACATCACGGTTCAGTTGCATCGCAAAGTGGATCTCCACACTCCAAGAAGTGTGTTTTTGATGGAGCGGTCCCAGCGATAAAGGTTCGGTCCTGCTTTTGAAGCAGCCGGTGAGTAAAACTGCTTCAAATATCTATGCTGTTGCTTATCGTCGCGTGAGTAAACATCAGTAAACGACACAATCGTGTGCTTCGTCATTCAAATGCGCTAACGTTACTCCATTGTTGTTCTATGTATAACGTTACACTAGTCTGACGTGCAAAACCGTTTTGCTTGCTACTGCTAAGGTTCAGTCGCATACAATGTCCATAAACCGAATTATGTCCATGACCTCATAAACTGCGAGTAAACACACACAAATGTTGACAGGCCACTAAATACAGTGCATACCACAGAGACGGACGTCCTGCTGCTGCTGTTTTATTTCAGCCTCCGAATTAGATTCTGGATCATATCTATTAGCTGAGATCGATAGCCAAGGGTTTCTCCACGCTTGAGGACGTCACCGCTTTGTGTGCGCTCGTCATTCTTTAGCTCCGCCCACACGATACGCCTCCAGGCACTCGTTTTTTTCCTGGAAAGACTCGGTACAGCCCATATTTCTTTTATAAAAATAATAAAACTAAAGACTTTTCGGAGATATGAAAGATGCAATACTACTCTATAGGTACTCAAGATTGACATGAGATTGACTGAATTGAGTGTTTCACCCCCCCTTTAAAACTCTAAATTTGGGGGTAGGTAGGTAAGAAATGACAACATGGGAGATCATAGATTGTATTGCATTTTACAAAATGTCCCAATTTTTCTTAATTTTTTGGTTGCACTTTCCATTGTTGTTCACTATGCATTTTTGGGCCTGTTTTTCCTGCAGCGCAACAAGACTAGTGATTCCGTAGCCAGCCGTGAAGGAGACCCGAGAAGTCTTCCTCAACCCGGACAGGCACGTAGAGGCAAAAGTCGTATTCCTGCAAACCCGGAGATGGTGAGGGACACTGGTTTGGAGTTGGTGAGAGAGAGACCTGATGAGGGCCTGTCTCCAAGCCATCCCCAGGTCCTCGAGACCCCCGAGTCCCTGAGTGATTCCCTCTACGACAGCCTGTCCTCGTGTGGTAGTCAAGGCTGAAGTGGTTTCAGAGGGACTGAATGATAACCAGGTACCAACCTTTTTGTAACCCCGATTCTCGTGACACTTCAAATATTTTTCGAAGAAGGATATTTACGGGATAACCCATTTTTTTTGACCAAGAAAAGCTCATGCCACATGTTACCCTCCATACACAATATACCCATGTTTCTATCCTGATGGTTGGAAGGAAGGACTTTTACAATGTGTTTATGGTGGTGTCATTTTAGCCCATTATAACAACTCTATCATCTCATTCGTGTTCTCTGTTTCAAGTGGTAGCAAAAGTAGTGACGTTCAACTCATTATAGTTAAATTGCGTTTCAAGGATGAATCCAAGCTCATCGCAACAGTCTTCCAGTTTTTAATCTCACAGAATGTTCTGGTTCTCATGCATCATCAGTGCACACTCTCTTTGGTAACATTTGTGTAAAGTTATTGGAAAGTGAATGTTAATATATGTGATTTTTCAGTTAATTTAATATGCATATTTCATGAAAAAAAAGGAAAAAACAAACCCTGCATCTGTGTTAAACTTGCATCAGCCGTTTTGATTCATTGTGTTTAAAGAAAAAAAAAAACCTTGTAGCAGCAACATACAGTAAGTTCGATCTATATAAGACAGAGCTACAGTGTTCCACAGTGATTTATTATTTACGTTTATTTATTTATTTTCTTTGAATAGTGTGGTAAGACAAGACCACCTTTTTATTGGTTACTCCTTTTACGTTCTGTTCAAACATGTACTGTGCCTAACTTTGTGTGTACGTGTATCACTTGTGCGTCTATAGGATAGTTTGTTCTCCAGATCCGGCCATGACTTTTGTTTTCTGTGTATGTTACTTTTGATTTGCAATGATTTAAAGAAACTTGTGACTCATGACCTAATTCTGAACTGTGTATTAATATTTCACCCTGAATCAGTGAACTTTTACAAAGCTTCAACTTAAACCCAAGAAGTTTGGCTTTGGCTGATTAGGCTGATTAATCAAATCATTCCTTGTGAATTTTCAAAAGGTGGCTGATGATTTTGTTACTCTTTGTGTTGACGTAACAACGCTGACTCTGCCTTGCGCATCTTTCCACAGCTGTTCAAAATTACCCTACCGTGAGCCAGGTTTCATGTTAATTACTCAGCAAAAGGGGTTTTCTTTGGGAAATGGTCGGGACTTTTTTTTTTCTCTCCCAGCCACAAACCCATCGTATTTCTTCAGCGTTTTGGTGCAATTCAAGTTAAGGTGCATTGCATGCATTTGACTGCTAATCCTGTGTAATGGATTACAGACAAGAACTTTCCATTTTCAAGTGGTTGCTCAAAAAGCCATAGGTTAGTAGATAAGTAGTACAACCCGAATCCTTTCCAATCTGTGCTCACCTCAATAGCTGTTTTTTATGAAGCGACCACAACAAAAGTCTAATTAAAAACATTCCCAAGCATATATACTTTGTCATCCGACAGTCTTTCCAGGCCTGTGTAAAATTTTTGTAGAGATAAATTAACTTTGTAGTCATCCTTAATCTTATACGCATGTTACTCTCTTGATTTGTCACAAAAATCTTGTTTTTGTATTTTATTTTTTTATAAGTAGTTTGTGTTACTATCGTAGTTCTCTAATTTGCCTGCCGTTATAACCTTTGTTATTTACTTTGTTGTAATTGTCAGGAATATTTTATATTAGTTTGGTATGTTTACAAAAGAATTTATGACGAAGTTGTTAATATATCTGTAAAATGTTTATATAAGGTGCTATCTGATTTTTGTTTTCACTCTGTCCTGCAAAAGCCATAAATGTGTTTTCATAATCTCCTTTCTAAGCAATTGCCATCACTCAATAAAACTCAACTCAATAAAAACCTTTTTAAGTACGTTTTTTTGTGGTATATTTATTACAGAATGTGACGCATATTTTCCTATCCTGAGGTTCTAGTGCCCCTAGTGGTTGAAAGGAGGGCGTACAACTTGCTTGTCAGATGTTGGCAACAATTTCATTTGACTGGAAAATTATGAAACGCTCTCTTTAGTATGTATGAATGTGTGTGTGTGTGTGTGTGTGTGTGTACATATATATATATATATATATATATATATATATATATATATATACATATCTATATATTAAAATTTGGAGTTTATTGAAATTAAAAATTTGAGTTGATACAATGAAGGAAATTAGTTTAATAATTAGAAACCCAATATGCTTACAAAATCTTTTAATAAAGGTTGTCGAATCTCCAAAAATGTTCATTGTATTAACTCAAAATTTTAATTTCAATGAACTCAAAATTTTAAGGCAACCAGGTAACTTTTTTTTTTTTAAATCATTTTTTAGTGTGTGTATATTTATATAATATATATTAGCTCAATGAGAGAATGCAGACAAAACAATTACAATGTTCCACAGATTTTTTTTTTTATTGTCGGCAATACAAAAGTCAAAAATATGTCAACACAGAACTTGTCAGGGCAAATTTTTGAACCAAAAGGCAATAATCTGCCCTTCGAACACTGTTGTTTATAAAAAATAAAAAAGCATGGCCATTTTGAATATTTGAACTACAGTTAAAAACAACTTATAATATAAACATGATCATGTTTAAATAATATAAGATGAAGTACAGAGGTGGAGCATCTGGTCTGCATCAACAGATCAAAGATGAACATTTTCAAGTTCAAAGATGTATCATACAAAGATGGACATTTTTCAAGTTCAACCAAATATACACATAAATGACACGTAATTGTCTGCATAAATACAGCAGAGAAGGACAGTAACTGAACAAGATAAAACTCTTTGGTTCATTTTGTGGTGTTAATCCTGCTCCTTGCGTATAATAAAACCCCATCAAGTACACTTGAAGCAGATAGAGATAAGGCCACTTTAAGATGAATACAGGAAGGTACGTAGTTGTAATTCACATGAAACAGTGTTTAAAACGGGTATTTTAATAACTTGTTAAACAAGGCATTGTGTTTAAGTAATAAGACTTATGAGAAACAACGATGTATCGGTGCTTGGTGTCACATTTGCATTTATGGAAAAACTGCATAGCATGTTGGATAAAACAATGTGTATTCCATCTGTGCCATCTCTTAGTTTCTGTGGCATTTCGCTGGAGTCTGGAATACATTAGCGACACTAGTTTTCCTTTAAAGTGATTGCGAATGCTGAAGATTAAAAAAGTGTGAGGTTGAGTTCAGGTAGAACTTGCATAGAGACTGGCCTGAAAGTTTATTGTGCTTTATATTACGTGCTGAGCTGTTGCGGATTACTGATGACTCAATTGGACTCTGCAAACTGTTTAATCTCCCAAAGGATGTCATTATAAACAGAAAACAAAAACAAAAAAACAAGTGACAAGTAAAAAAAATATAGAAAAGTAAAAAAATAATATAAAATCTGTAAATTGTTATTGCAAAAGGCAAGCTCAATGACTTAGACAAAGCTGGCCTCTGACCACAATATTTATAATCACAAACTGTTTAAAGCCTCAAACCATCTAGCATAACCGCATATACTTTGTGCCGAGCAGAATTATGAGCTTTCGTGTTTGTTTTCAGGTCAGGAGGCGGAGTCTACTGTCATATGAGCCGCTTGTGTGTGATTGGCAGTCAGTGCTACACAACATGGAGGTTTGCCCTGGTCCGGCGGTGTAGGGATTATGGACCCCTGAGTTGTTCGAGTCTGCTGTAGACATCATCAGCCTGACTTAACTCTTCAAATACTGGGATGAGGTGAAGCAGCTCGGTGTCCTCCGAATCATCAAACCAGGAAAGAACAGGAACCTGTTAAAGGCACACAGGTTATTATATGCCTATGGCTTACTGGGTTTAAGATATAATCATTTTGGGATTATTTAAATATTAGTCAGTGCATTAAGTAAATTAAATGAACATATTTCAGTTGGTGGGTTAACAATATTTTGTACCGTATACAGTGGGGTCCAAAAGTCTAAGACAGCATTGAACATTTTCAATATAATTTCAAAGCTTTTGAACATTTGTTTACACGGTTGATAATGTATACAAGATATATATTTTTTAATAGAATACTTATTTGCTTCTATAAGAGAGATATATACATGATTTTTCAAAAGGTTGGTATCAGTAAAAATAAATGTAATATTTTTATGTATGTTTACCAATGCAGCATTTATTTGATCACAAATACTGTCAAAACAGTAATACTGAACGACTATTACAATTTCAAATTAATTTATGCAAAACTCAACATTTTCAGTCATTACAAAAAGTTTTAAGAAAATCTGTAACACTGTCTTTACTGTCATTTTTGAACAATTTAATGCATCAATAAAAGCATTACCTTTTGTCTATATAAATATGTATATATAGTATTTCATCTATCTATCTATCTGTCTATCTATCTACCTACCTACCTACCTACCTACCTACCTACCTATCCTTATACTTTTATTTATACTTTTGATCGATCATTCAAAAAAAATGTGCAAAAACCTAACCTTTCATTAAAGTTAAAGAATAGAAAGTCACACATTATGAAAAATGTTTTTCTCCGAAACATGTTGGCCATAATTACTGGCACCCCTAGAATATTTTATGAGTAAAATATCTCTTAAGTATATTCTCATTAATATTTACATTTTTTAGCACACCAGGGTGACTAGGAGCATGAAATTGTTCAGCTATGACTTCTTGTTTCACAGAGTATAAATCAAAGAATATAGTTCTGATGTGCAGTAAAAGATTGTTGAGCTTCACAAAATATAAAGTGACTGAAGGAAAATAGCCAAAGCACTGAAAATTCCCATTTCCACCATTATCTGCCTGGAAGAGGACGTGTCTATATTGCCTTAATGCACGGTGAGGGGGAGAGTTTGAGTGGAGAAGAGATCTCCAAAGATCACAGATGGAGAATCTCATAGATTAGTTGAGTCTTCTGGTCAGAAAGCCAGGTTTCTGTTTTTTTTTTAAAAACCCTACATTAAAGAAAAATCCTTCTTGCTCGGAACTTCAAACGGGACCTGGTTCTGTGGTCAGATGAAACTATAAAAAGAGCTTTTTGGCAGCAAATCCACCAGATGGCTTTGGTGCAAACAGGAATTTTACCCCATGTTCACAGTTAAAAATATTACTGGATCTTTAATATTGTGGGACATTTTTTTTTTTTTTTGCTGGAGGTCCAGGACATCTTATTCAGATACATGGTTCCAGCAAATACCAACAGATAAAAAAAAATGCTGGAATGCTCATCTGAGCCGTGGTTGAATCTTCTATCAGGACAACACAAAACAAGCATCTAAATCAACACAAAAATGTGTCACTTAGCATAATGAAGCTTTGTCCATGGCCATCCCAATCTTCTGACCTGAACCATATAGAAAATGAGTGGTGTGAACTGAGGAGAAGCACCATCATGAATCTGGGAATCTGAAGGATCTGGAGAGATTCTGTATGGAGGAATGGTCTCTGATCTCTTTGTCAGGTGTTCTCCAATCTCATCAGGCATTATAAAAGAAGACTCAGAGCTGGCAAAAGGAGGTTGCAAAAAGTATTTCATAAAAGGATGCCAATAATTATGGCCAACATGTTTTGGAGAAAAGCATTTTTCATAATTTGATGAACCCCCCCCCCCCCCCCCCCCCCCCACACACACACACACACACAAAAAAAAGGTTAGGTTTCTGCTAATTTTTTGAATGATAGATCAAAATGATAAACAATGCAGATTTTTTTTACAGCCCTATTGGAAATTTACCTGGGGTGCCAATCGTTTTGACCAAAACTGTTTATGTATAGATAGAATAAATACTATCATATACATACATACATACATACATATATGTAAGACTTTGGACTCCACTGAATATGTAAAATACAGTGAAATAAACAAGTGTTAAATAGGAAGAATCTACAGGGCAGGTTTTAACAAAAACCTAAATAGCAGCAGGACAGTGAAACCCACAGCATTCTCAGGGTGGAAGATGTAGGAGGCAGGGGAGTTGTCCAGGATCAGGGTTTTGTGGAGCTCACGGCCGAGGCGACTCAGGTCTTTAACATAGCAGCCTTGATAGAACACACAAGATTCACGGAACAGCCGCGTCCGGAACACGCCACACTGATCCAGCAGGTCGGTCACCGGGTCTGCATACTACCAGAGCCATGATTGTGGAGAAGGAGGGATGGGTTTAGGAAATGTGATACTGGAGAAGAAAATAAATCTGACACTACATGGGCACAACTCTTTAACACTAACTAACCAGCATCTAGTAAGGAAATTCTACCATTTTTCTAAAGAAACTTGAAATGTGATACGTTTCGATACCTTAGCAAGGCTGGCAGTGAACAGAACACATTCAAACAGTTCTCCCATCCTCTGGAGAAACTCATCCACGTATGGCCTCTTCAACACATACACCTAAAACACAGATGAGTTTGTTGTATATAAGACTAATGTATTTTAATGCATCATTAAAATGAACCCCGTTTCACAGACAAGGCTTAAGCTAGTCCCAGACTAAAAGCATGTTTGAGCTGTTTTAACTGAATGCAATTGTTTTGTCTCAAGATGTACACCAGTAATGTTTTTCTAAGGCACATTTGAAAAATATATGCTTAAATGTCAACACATCAAGGCCTAATCCAGGCTTAATCTCAGCCCTGTCTGTGAAACCAGGCAATAAAAATTATATAATTTCTTTTTTTTCTGTAAAATCACAAAACGTTGTGTTGTGCACTAAGGCGCTTCTAGTGCTGTTGCTCGTAGCCTCCTCCTGAAACAAGTAACCAAGAATAGGCCGTACTAGTGGGAACTAACCTATCCTGGATTACTTGAACCAGGCAGAGGCCAGTTCTGTGAAAAGTGGGCGGGAACAACAAAGGTTTAGGGAATATTTTAATGCGAATTCAATCTACACATTTTAAAAAACAGAAGTATTCTGGCTGCACTGATTTTTATCACCATTTCAGGAGTAAAACAAAAGAATCAATGGACAAATTTTGCCTCTTGTGGTTGTACACAACATGACATCACAATCCTCCTCCACTGCTGAAGTGTTATTCTTCCATAAATCCAGCAGAGGGTGCTCATCGTTCACTTTTGGATATAGAACAACATCTCCACTGTTTCCTCGAGCAGATGTCCTGCACACTTCAAGTCAATGCGCACTGGCAGGGGATTACTGGTGTTTCTCACATACACAAACATTTATCAGATCTCACCTGGTGTGTGGTCCCCTCAATCTCCACAGGCACAATGAAATCAGCATTGCTTATTGGCTA
Organism: Pseudorasbora parva; assembly: GCF_024679245.1. Classification (NCBI taxonomy): domain Eukaryota; kingdom Metazoa; phylum Chordata; class Actinopteri; order Cypriniformes; family Gobionidae; genus Pseudorasbora; species Pseudorasbora parva. The sequence goes on along the minus strand of NC_090177.1, from coordinate 21,850,767 downwards.
CAAAAACAATGTGGATATGGAAACAGTTATTAACCCTATTGTTTACAGGCAAATGGTATAATTATTGAACAGATAATATTTCATGTATGCAGCTATTCTGAAATTATCATTTACATAGTATTTCCATTAAAATGTTACATTTACAATATCAATCAGTGTTGCTGGGTGTACCTTAAAAGAACTATGCACCAGTGTTTCATCCAGATCAATGACCACACAGATCTTCCCTTGGTCCTGAGAGGTCACTGCTGGCAGCAGACACTCTCCTGGTATCTACAGGGGAGACAAGAACACAGAGGGTCAACAACACCAAGGAAAATGTATATTTGATTCACACACAAAAAGTGTATTACGTTTCATTTTACACATTCAAATTATAAATAGTTTTTATATTTAATATTTGTATGAATTTACCCAAATATATGTGGTGTAATATTATTTGTATTAAATACTAATTGGTATTAATTTAATAATTTACATATAAAAATAATAGGTTCCTATAATACTTTGGCAATTGTCCCATTGTCCTCGGGCGCTAGCAAGGCATCATGGGTAGGTGACGTTGGCAGTTGGGCATCTTGAGCTCGAAGGCAACAGATGAGCTTTTTGAAGATATTCCGACTTCCAGGTTTCTGAGGCGAGTTTTTATTCACCTGATCTGTTTGAAAACAATAAAACCATTTTTAATGCATAATTTGCATATATTAGCTTGTATTTAGCATATATATAGCATAAAAAGGCTCGTTGAGGGGTTTATAAACAACCCCGCTTGACTTCCATTAAGTCCTGTGCATTAGTTTATATTAATATTTTCAATTAACAACTTTAGTCTCCAACAAAACATATGATAAACAAAACTTAAATTCACATTCACCAATCAGCTAGATACATTTGCATCGAATACGCCACTGAGGCTTGATGGATCTTTTAAATAATTCAGAGCACTGGCATGAATTGTATGTTTTCGTCAGTAAATGCGGCGCCTATCAACATCAAAATGACCAAATGCTCAGCCGCCCCTCTCCAGAGATGGCACACGTTGCACAGAAACAGAAAATCTGTTTTAAATGAGACTGCTGGCCACGGCTGGTATATGTTATATAATCTCAGAGGGCGGGAAAGCCCACACATTTCAGCTGTACCTTCAGAGCAAAACATATACACACACACACACACACACACACACACACACACACAAAACTCCTGCCATTTCATCACAGAAGAGTCTGGCTGAAACAAGCCCTCGAAGTGCAAATGCCACAGACGTAACTCCTATCCACAGAAATAAGAGCTTCGTTTTGTAACACAACATCTGTAGCCAGCTTTGTTGAGCATTACAAAGGGGCTCCTTGCATATTTAGGGGGCTTCTGCATAGTTTTGCTGGCAAATATTTGCATGTAAGAGGAACATGGGTTTGTTCAGACATGTCTGTTGAGATTCCCAAGAAGCAAAAATGAAAAAAATGGGCATAAAAGCTCTTGCAACATGAAAGTACGCCATGCAGTGATTAGAATCTGTTTTTTTATTTTTTTTTATTATTCCTATGGTGATGTAACTTCAGTCCTAGTAATCATTTTTTTTCTCAGCAGAAGGAATTGACCATAATGTGAGCAGGGCTGATCCCAGGCACCTCTTCCTATGGCACTTATGTAGCCATAGGAATCATCTTATGTAACATACGAGCAGCATGTACAGCAGAGGGAGGATGAGAGAAAATGGCCTCCTTCGTCATCATTTACTCTGTGCTGTATTTGCCCATCTGTACACTCTCTGATAACGCCCTGCTTAACAAAAGGACTCAGGAAATGGAGTACAAGGAAAACGTATCCATGAATTCAAATGCACTTTCTTGACATTTGTCACATGCATTTCAAGCCATATTGTCAAGCTTTGTGAGAGGAGTGGAAGGAGTGTTTTGTTAAGGACCGTCAAAGGTTTTGCTAGAAGCTTTTAAAGGGTCAGTGTTTCTAGCTATTACATTTCTGCTCATATCTAAACAAATGAGAGTATGTTTTTTTTAATTGACTTCCCAAAAAATATAGAAGTTACTAATTTAATCCTCTGCAATTTGTCATCAATTTTCCTAGATAATAAAGATCTCCAAGACGAATTAAATGCCAAGCATGGGTTTGAGTTTCAGGTTGTCTGTAACTGGAGTCCAAGGAATCTGTTAAGAAAACAATATGTTCTTGATATTTATAATTAGATAAACCAGCTAACTTAGATTTTTTTTGCTCAGTTGTGTTGCATGTGTCTAACACGGGCATAACAGCAGCAATGTTTTCCTAGACAAAATGTCTTAGATTTGGTCTACAACAAACCAATTTTAAACATAACGCATTACCAATACATATGGAAGCGATTGTTCAGGCATTCACATGGCTGCCTAAGCACTGGCCTAAACTCATTTCTAATGCACTTAAGTATATCAAAATGGGGTTCCTAATAAACAGCATGCAGTGAGTATATAGTGACTTAATAGTTACAGACCGCAATTACAATCAGGTTAATAAAATATGTGGTCATTTTGAGATTATCTGAATTTTCTATTTATCTTCTCATTTGTTATCATTAAATTATATTACGTCTATATTAGCATTACATCTCCTGTCAGTCACCCTGATCTCTAGATCATGCATCAGTTTTGGTTGTTGAAAAACATCCATATTGGCTGACCATTATATTTCAACTAAGTATTGCTTTTCATTGCATTTTTCACTCCATTATGAGGTATATCAACTAAACCATAGCTGGATACTCAGCTGATGACAAGTTAAGACATAAGTCTACTACATTATACATTTCTAAACCGAGTCCTTGCTTAATCTGGATACTGTTAATGCAATGAATTCAAAGTAATTTAATCAAATTCCACAAGGTACTATACACACAACTTTACATAAACATTACAAACATTCTTTGCAGTTGGTATGTTTGACAGGTCAATGATGACACTCATGGTTTTTTGAACAGATCTATTGTTATTTAAAAATACTTTAAGAAATGCATTTAATACAGAAATGGCTTGAATGCATGGCTTTTATGATATTTCATGTTTTCTAAATTAAAGGTAAAAACGAGGTAGTGGAACTGGAGATTGTAAAACAGAAAACAGTTTCTTTAAAAAAATTAATTCTTAAAATTAAGCATACACATGTATTATTATCTCTCCAAATTGTTATTTTTATCATTATTATTATTAATATTTGAAAAACTTCTAACAGACAAATTAAAGTCAGTGTGACATCACAACAAGCGGGAAGCCATTTTGTTGACATGTCACTAAACAGAGGACCCCTTTAGACCCTGATGGCTTTCAATTGCAGCCATTTGGTTTGTTAAAAACATACTGTAGTAGACAATTTTGAAGCACCTTTTTGATATTCAAATGCATTCAATTTTTTACCTTGCAAAAAAATAGCTGAAAATATTTTTTTTTAAGACGAGTACACTTGTATGCAAAATGTGAAAAGAAAGAATGTAGTGCTTTTTACTTGGTTAAATCACTTGACATTGAATCAAAATATTTGCACAAAATGTTATATATAAATAAAAAAACTTAATAAAGAAATTCAAATATTTGAATTTTTACGTTTAAACGTGTGTATCATGAATACAAATATCATGAATACAAATATTGTGTATTAGAAACTAACTGGCACATATGTTTTAAATTATATTTAAAAATGTATGTAATCTTTTTATATTACTTTGCCTTACATTTGCACTAATTCATCTGTCCACATCCCGAGCACCATAATTCCCGAGAGCCTTTGCTATTATGGGACACACACAAAACAAAAAAACAAGAAAAAAAGGTCACACTGGACACTTGATGCCAGCGAGTACAAACCGAGTTCAATGGGTCTTCAAGGATTTTGTGCAGACTTGGCTTGGCCATTTTCCCAACATTATGGCTGCTCGTAATTCACCACTACAGATCGTAAACATCTGTAATAACAGTCAAATTGACACCAGTTAAGCATGGCCATACTAGAACGAGTTATGCTTATATCGTATTTGCGTAAGATCTAAAATAAGCGCACAGCTCTGCGCATATTGACGATACACAAGATAAACACTGGTCAAAACACCGAGAGGAGATAGACTGGCCCTCAGGGTAGCAAATACGGGGTTACAAAATGGTTACTTTCCGCATAATGCTTGTTTTCCGCCCAACTCTGTGGCCTTTACTAGTTAAACATCTAGATAAGGCCTTCATTAACCGTTAAGGTTTAAACGTGTGTAATGGTAGCGTCGCTCGGCAGATGGAGGGCGTGTGCTGAGGGGTGTGTTGTGCATTCCAGCGCGGCACCTTGCGCTCTCCATTAGGCCGATGTTTTTCCACATTTCAACTCGATATTTTGTACAGTTTAACTTCAGTACGAGTGTGAGATGTGGGTGTGTAGGTAAGTCGATTAAACAGAAAATGTTTTTGAAACATAATCTGCATAACATTAAAACAACATGCCACTCAAATTATCCATTAACCAGGCGATGAAACGACGTCCACAGAAGAGGAAACAACATGAAACGCGAATTAACATTGGTTACACGTTTTAAAAATGACCGAACACCAAAATTACATCTATTGTGAAACGAATCTATCAATAAATGAATAGTGAAATAAATCAATAGAAAATAATTGTTTATTAAAACACATTAAGGTAACGTTACCCAAAAAAAAAAAAAAAAAATACTGATAAAAATATTCAGAAAGAAAATACAGTCTGTTTCTGCAGGTCGTCTAAAATCGTTTTAAAAACTGATCATATTACGTAAACATTCAGCAATGCCTGACTGCAACAGCAAAGCATTTATAAATAATAAAATTAAGTTACACTGAGATTTATCTTTAGTATATTCCATGCAAAAACAAAGTGCTTAAATATCCTGAAATATGACATTGAGCGTTTTTACATTTCGCTGCTCGGAGGGGAATTCGTCAAGTTTCAACGGTCGGAACTTAACGAATTCCGCTCGCGACTGTGACATGTCAATCAGCTTAATATGACAAATAACTGTCACAGCGCGAACATCGAACATGTTCGAATCGCACATCGAACAGTGGCGCGATAATGGCGATAGTTAGAGTTGACAGCAGCGCTGAAACATCTCTGTATAACGTTAGCATGTGACAGTGCATTGCCTACCTGTTTTCGAAGACAACCGAGAATCCTCTCTCTGCACTTGAGTGATGATAGAACTTTCCATCTAACAAACGCACAGCCCTCAACGTCCAACCAACCTTTTCCAGCGACGAACAGTCGGCCCGCATTTAGTGGCATTAAAAGCTATCGAGGATTGAAAATGAATAATTTCCGTCCGCACAAAAATATCTCAAACCTACGGCGACGAATTATTTTGATATTTATTTATTCCCGCCTTCTATTCTCTTCCACATGGGAGGGGCATGGCACTTTGTTTTTGTTTTATCTTATCTGCTATTTTCTAGGCTTCGCGTCTCGGTTTACTTTATCGCTCGTATATTTATCCATAGCCCCCTCTAGTCTAGGTAAAGCCCTCACTTTTTCTCCAACAACATGGAGAATCCAGGCGAAAGAAGAAAAACAACCGAGGACATGGGGCAAGGACGGTTTCAAGTCCCCCTTACTACAGATAAACAACCCCGCAACTGGGGTAGATCCAAAATAGAATTTTCAGAAAAGACACGACCAATTCGCTCCGATGTATAATTTAAGAAGACAAGAAGCGAAAATAGCCGTTAATTGATGATTTTTATGTTTTTCCGTGTATTGTTTTGCTTTGGACGGACTGGGGGGGGGCGCCTTGAAACAGCTGGCCGTTTCGGATTGGATCATCAGGAAGTGGGAGTAGCTGAAGCATTCTTCTGTTCTGCACACTCCACACCGAAAAACATTCCAGTGCTGGTTTTGTCGCAAATCAGTATTCAGAAGCTGTAGTCCTATTAAATCTAAATTACAGTGCTGGAATGCTAATTTAATAATGAGGAAATTGCGAAGGAAATGAGTGATGCGACTGAATTAGTAATATCTGAGAAAATGCTCATGTTTTCAAAACGCGTCACACACAATCCACCTAATCATTTTCCTACTGATCCTCCTCCTCATCACTGTAATTGTGACGATGATGTTGATGATGATGAAGAGGATTAAGGTATATATCGATCAAATCAAAATATTTGCTAGTATTATTAGTCCACAACTTGAGCAATTCTGTGCTAAAATTGATTATTAAATACTTGAATAAACAAATAATAAGCATTACTCTAACATTAAAAGACAAAGTGTCATTTTAGTGTATTAAAAATGCTAGAGCACAGTCAAATTATTAATTTAATTAAATCAAATTTGTTTTGAATAATACAAATAGCCTAAACAAATGATGATAAATGCTGTTTTGTAATTACTCAAATTAATGCAAGTGTAATTTTGATTCCAGCATGATCTTATGAAGTAAGACATTACTAAAATCTTTTCATTAATCAGGTCATTAAACATTTTAGATTAGATAACAACTTGATGCTTTGACAGTACTTCATGTCCTGATCTGAAACGTAGTTGGTCAAGGCATCATTGTAAAACTGCCATTGACTGCTGTGAGATACATTTCTAAACTATGAAAGTTTAATTACATTTGACCTGCCCTAATTACCCTGTATAATGCCTAGCACAACCCATTTAGGTGCTAATTTAATGATGCAACTAATTATGTCCAAAGAAAAACGTGCAGCTGCATTTACTGCAATGAATAATTTCAATGAACGTTACACATTTGTTTATTAGTCAAGGTGCCATTATTTTAGTGCATGTTTTCAAACTGTTCCCTTTCAATCAAGGGAACAGAGGTAGAGAATGGTAAATGTAAGCAATAAAAGAGCCACAGACTTTTTACCAGCCTGAGTACTGCCCAGAACTCCTATGTTGGAAATCTATTCTATTCCCAAACGGGACCAATTCTATACCACAAAACCAAGACATAAACAAGAACTGTTTGCAGAAATGTGGAAGTTGTGCAGATGTCAGATATGTGACTAAAATAAGTGTAAGCCGGAGAGTTCCAAAACATGTTCTGCTTTTGAAAGAAGTGTTTTTTGCAACTCTCCAATGGCAGGCTTGCATGGGATCACTAAAGAACCCTTTGCTTTACATTGCATCACAATATCAAACCATTTCAAACTAACATTTTCACAGAAGGAAATAAAGAAGACACTAAAATCTGCTTTTATGGTAAAAGAAGCTTTTTCAATTCTGCATCATTATTAGCAACATATTTAGCTTTTTTATAACTTCATCGGTTCATTGCATATTAAAGCGTTTATGTATTACAGAAACTGTAACGATTCCTTGCTGTATACAGTGCCCCTTGTTTGTCCTGTCGACTAAGCATTCCACAGAGGTCAAAGCTGAGAGATAAAGACTCTTAATGAAGCTCTATCTTGATTTAACACGAGTCGAGATGCTGGCACTCTCTAAAAAGACTTAATATTTTAATAGAGTCAGCGAATAAACTGGATGAAAAAAATATTACAGTCACTCGTATGATGGAAGTAATCATAGAAAGCATTGACGGATGCTTTTCAGAGACAAATTCTAATGATTCAAATAATTATTGTTCTTTTGTGTAATTTGTTTTCACAGGAGAAAGACACAAAAATGATATTTCCATGACTCGGTCCATTTCTCATAATTTACATTTACAACAATATAGCTACGTAAAGAGCACAATTTTGTGAATCTGTAAAATAACATCATAGAATTGTACCTGCATGCAAAAAGTTCATTAAACTCAAATGGTAATCCTAGAACTTGCCCCAACCAAAAAGGGCAACCTAATTGTTGTGTTTTTATAAGGTTACAATTCTGGATTGGTGCCTTGAACAAGGACAGGGCGAAATTAGAACCTGTTCCCTAAGACTTAAGCATCTCTGGTGTACATATCAGGACAAGCAAACAAGAAAACTGACCAGCTGTTTAACATAATCATGAAGTTTATTATATATTAAAAAAATCCCTATTCAAAAGTTCTATTTTTTTTTTAAATGTTTTTGAAAGTCTGTTCTGCTGACCAAAGTTGAATTTCTTTGATAAAATATTTTGAAAAAAATAAAAATAAGATAACATTCTGAATATTAAAAAAACATAATATAACAAAAAAATATCCCATGCGCGCACACACACACACACACACATTTATATATAATACATTAATATAATACAAATATAATTATTTAATATGGAAGCAATGTTATATGTATTTATTTTAATAGTACAACATTAACTGTAATGCCAATGCACTTGTCTTGCAGTATAGTAACTGTAAATAAAAGATATATGGAAAGCAATCAGTCATATCCAACCCGTGTCCAAGTGTTGAAATGACGAGATATCTTCAGGATTCATTCAGTCTCTTCAGGCTCTTTGTACATATCAATAATCAGTGAACAGGATATAAGCTACTTAATCCTAGAGCCCTCCACCCTCAGTGACTTACAGTCCGTGCACTCAATGACCTGAACACATATGCTCAACTAGAGCTGTGCCCAGATTGACCAAATCTGAGGTTTCTGTAAGGCTCAGACTCAAGTCTGAACCCATGTGATTTGCAGGAAGGGGAAGGAGACCCCCTCCCACAATCACTCTCTCCCCCACTCCCCAAACCTGCCCCTGAGTGGCCCCTGCCAGGCTCTGTTTCCAGGAAAGGGGCCTAGTGGACAGGCGCAGGGGCCTGCGTCAGGGAGAGCCTGGCTCATTGAGAAAAACAAAAACAGAGAGGGGAGGTGGGAAGACTCTCCCTCCTTACATAACAGTCTCTAGCAGTGAAAAAAAGCTTCTCTCTACCACCACCGTACTTGAAACCCGTCTGTCTGCTCTTTACACAATGCCACACCCTATAGTAGGGCTCTGCTAAAACTTCATTATTTGGGACTGTTTTATTTATTAGACAAAGAAAGACTCCTTTTAATAATTTAAAGATTGCCAGCTGGATTCTCATTAGATGCACTGAGCGTGGAATAAATGACACACACGTTTAACATTTGCAAAAATCGTTGCTGCTGTGTGTGGATTTTAAGATGACAATAAATAATAGCTGAAGGTAAATCAGATATTGCAACAGATAAGTGTGAAGAGCATGTAATAATATGTTTAGGGTCGTAGAGTTCGGAGGCACATATGATGCTCATACCTACACTCATGAATTTTGACACTTTTCTGCCTCCCTGAGGTTACACTAGAAACTTCAGGAAGTGAAAATAATAGGCTTGTTGTGAAGATTCTTTTCAACCTTTATATTTAGTTAATTAAACCATTTTAGTCAAGGTGCTTTCATCCAAATCATCTTACAAATGAGGAACATAGCATGCAATGATACATTTATCAAGAGTCAGTAGTATTCACAGTGTCAAAGTGCAAATTAGAGAAGTGCAAAAGTGAAATTCAGAAAGTATAACGTTCAGAAGTATATTTAATTTAGTAATGAAATTAGATTCACTGACTGTAAATCAAGTGTAATTCCCAGGAGTGTGATTTGACATTTGCAGATTTTGCACAGCAAGACAGTTAAACATATACAGATATAACTACATTAAAATCTAAATCATGTATCAATATTTAATTGGAATGTCTAAATAATGTTAAGGTGTAAAATGTATATTTGCTCTGGAAATTGATTAAAGACACAAGAATAAAGATACAAGGTAGCCAATTCAAATTTAATGTCTAAAATAATAATTATATAGTGAACTACAATTACTGACTGTACTTGCATTTTATAATAATAAAAAGACAATCAGCCTGCCTGTTACCTCTCTAATCTGGAACAAATGTTTCAAGTGTTACCAGTGTTCACAGTTCACAGCATAACCTTTAGCTAATTTGAAAGGTAATGTAATTTCATGCATCGATTATGAATACTGTAGCATAAATACAGAACAACAATATGAAAATATATTATTTCAAAATAATGCAAAACAATGCATTTAAAAGCTTCATAACATTCAGCTCTCCCCTTTTTTAAACTTTAAATTAGGCAAGTCAATTGAACTTCCATACAATGAATGTAAGATATAATCAGTAAATGTTCAATGCAAAGATGGTCAACACATTAGCAGCTATATTTTAACATCCAGAATAACACATAGTGGGAGTTGTTTACAAAAAAGAATCCAAAAATAGCTAATTCATATAGCAAAAAATAAATTTGGAGTCTTAAACCATTACAAAAAACCCCAAAACTAGAGCTCAAATTTATACACAGATAGTCAGGAGGACATATTAGCCTAATTCTTTTTAAGGCAAATGTGTATTTTAATAAAACTTTATTATCAAATCCAGAAAATACATATAATAGTTCTTCCATTTTTAAATTATATTTCCTAATAAAAATTGAATTCCCCTCAAAACATTTCTGTTATGCTAAATTTAAAACACTTTGAATTACTTTTAATAAACTCTGACAGGTGCAATGGAGCAACATCAATGTCAACAGAGAATAAGCTGCTGACTGGAAGACATAGCTAAGGTAACAGGGTCAATTCAATTCTTAAAAGTAATAAAATAATATTCAGGCTATATACAATTGTGATTTTAACATACCTCAAAAGAATGTTGGTAACCAAAAAGTTGATGAACACCATTGACATCCATACGATCTCTTTTTCTATTATGGAAATCAATGGGTGTCGTCTAGTTACCAACATTCTTCAAAATATCTTCTAATGTGTTCAACAGAAGGAAGAAACTCATACAGGTTTGGAACAACTTGATGGAGAGTAAATGATGACAGAACTTTTGAGTGAACTATTTCAATATTATTTCTTTACTAGACTTTTAGACTGCCTTGCATTTGATGATTTCAAATAGAAGTGTCATTATAGTTTTCACAAAATTACAACCCAAATCATTGCTCGCCATCTTTGGAAATAACACACAGCTCTGGAAGCTCAAACCCTGTCAAAAGCAACCCACCCAAAAAGTGAATTCATTTATATATTATGGCACTCCAATTAACTACAGTATTTACATTAATCTATTTTTTTAATCAATGGAAAACACTCTTTCCCCTCACCAATTCCTCATATACAGACATTTCATTTAATTATCAACACTCAAAAAATTCATGAATGTGTCTAACATTAATTATATAGGACTTTATGGAGCTCACATATATGACATTATGAAGGCAGAGTCCTCGTAATATGTCATACGTGCACATTGCAACATTAGATACGTTTTTGTGGCTTGCCGGTCCGTACAGTTACAAACACGTCCAAAGCACTTGTTGATCCCCATTTGGGAAGCAAGCAAGGACCAACATCATCCTTGTGACACTCTAGGGATATATACATGCCAGGGATATATTAAGACTCAATTAAGACTCTTAAAACTCCTCATGTACGTTACGGGCATAGTCCATGAGTTTGCTCCCAGTGAAATACTCGCTATATTTAAGGATCTCCTCTAGTTCCAAGTTGTGGTTTTGGTTCTCATCTGCCACAGCAATCATCTGCTTGGCTTCATTCAGAGCATTGTACTCATTCATAGGGTCCATGTACTCCTGCAGGACAGAGAGAGTATCAGCACGAGACAGATATACATGTAAATGATTCATGTAAATAAAGTGCTCTAATCTATTAACAATAGTGATAAAAGAGGACCAACCTCCAACTCTTCCATGGTTACAATCGTATCATGGTTAGCGTCAATTACATCTTCAAACTCCTTCTTTCTTTCACGAACCCAGTCGTCATCAATGTCTTGGGCCTGCTGATTCTCCACAGTTCCCATGGGAAGGGAGATAAATTCGGCAAGAGTCAACTTTCCATCTCCATCTTGATCTGTTTAGGAATTTATAACATATAGTTCACTTAAGTCAAGTCCCTTTATTTATATAGTGCTTTATACTATACAGATCGTTTCAAAAAAGCTTCACAGTAATAAAATAATTATGCAAACTTGAGAAATATGCAAATATGGGAAATATGAGATAATTATGCTTATGTTTGTTCAATGTTGATTTAGTTCAGTCTTGATTATTTTTGGGGAAAGTTACTTTTAAAAGTAATGTGTTACAAATATTGTATAGCTAGTTGCATTACTTAGTTATTTTTTATGGAAAGTAAGGCATTACATCACTTTTGCATAATTTTTTGTTGACTGAGCTGTTTTTTTTAACAGCAACGCAAACTAAAAAAGTTCTGTTTTTGGGAAATGTCATTAGATTTGCCTTTCACACAAAGTCAAATGACTTCAACAATCTTACTTCAGCAATAAAAGCAAAAAACAAACACAGAGACAAATGGGGTTTAAATAAAGTAATTTTTGCCTATTATGGTTATAAATTATGCATTATTTACCATTTTAATTATTGCAGGTTTTCTTAACAACTTGCATTTCACTGTTTTTATTGATTTTGAGGAATACTGAATCTGTTTTGTAAAAATGCTTTTGACATTAGCCATCATGTTTACACAGCACACACAAAGCCTCATGTACCTTACTCCCGATTTCTCTCAACAAGGGGACAGGAGACATGTCAGTCAATACATGGTAAAACGATTACTTTGTAATCGTAACGATTGTGTATTTGAAAAAGTAACTCAGATAGTTTGCGTTAAATTTAAAAGTAATGCATTACTTTACTCATTACTTGAAAAAAGTAATCTGATTATGTAACTCGAGTTACTTGTATGGCGTTCCCCCAACACTGGTCTCGATGTTGCAAAATTCATAAATTACAGAACAAAGTTGATTAAATTCAAAAAAGCTATGAAGCAGCTCTAGAAAAGACAATACAAATCACAAAAAAAGTTTGGGCATGTCTTTGGTATGAATTTGCTTACCAAGATCACGGACGATCTCCTTGACCATGTATCTGAGCATGCCTTTACTGTGCTCTGGGTGCAGGAACGAGAGGAACTCCTCTTCATTCAGCAGCTGGTCAGCTGGAGGGTTATCTGCCTGGAACCAGCGATCCTTCAAGCTTTCCAACACCTCCTGAGCTGTGGTGAGGCCATGTTTTATTTATGTCATTAGAAATGGCTTCGTTAACAGTACCATACCAGACAAATACATAATCTACATTACAACTTACTTTCTTCATCCACTTTCAGTTCTTCATTGTTTTTTATCTTCTCAGCCACTTCTTTCTCATTGAAACCTTTGCTGGCTAAAAACTTCACACGGTATTCATCCCAAGTTACATGTCCTGAGAGAGCACAAATTGAGCAGTTTCAGTTAAACTTCTTTCACATCACCAAAACAGTAAAGACCAGATACGCGTTATCAAAACATGGAAATCAAAAAATATTTTAATATAGCACGGGTCTAAATAACATACACCTACCATCCTGATCAGGGTCCACGGCACGAAAACTGAGCTTGTTTTCTCTAACAGCTTCCTGAAAATGTTCTTCTGTCTTCTCCATGATCCAGCGCTGCATTTCTTTAGCACTGACACTCCTGTCTTTATTAATATCCACCCTAGAAACAATGTAGCAATTAGATAATTAAAAAGTAATCTTCAATGTAATCAAACATTTACTTAATGGCTAAGTGTGACTGTTTTTAAAGTCAGCATGAACTTTCTAAAAGCATTTTGATGATATTATTGCAAATGATTCACCCATGCATGTTTAATGAAAATAACAAAAAAGTAAATGTAATTATACTATCATTCTTCTGATGACTCAAGTCTTCTGATGAAAATGACTTTTGTCCATCCAGTCATTAACTGACTGACAGATAGAACCAAAACCTGCCTTACACTTTTTTTCTTTTTCGATAATGTTCACTTCCCATTTCACTGAGATGTACTCAGTGAAATGTAAATCTTTAACTTTATTGTTCAGGATGACATACATTAATTGCTTACTGTTCATTGGGTTAAGCTACAAATGCCTTTAGAATAACACCCAAGCACATCATGGGAAAATCTAATTGTTTCCACAGCTGTACACCTACTTGGTGAAGATTTCAATGAGCTTCTTCCTGTTCCGCCTGGGTTCTGAGTCTTCCTCAAACTCTTCTATCTCCTTCCCCAGAAACACCTCCTGATGAAAGTCTTTATTGAGGTGGCCGTCCATCTCCATCTTCACACCGTTCAGATGGTCAGGTGGAAGGATCTCATTGTCCTCCTTACTGTTGCTGGGGTGTTTGTCTTTTAATGCTGATATATTTGCAGGCCTGGCCTGAACATTTAGAGCCAGCATCACAAATACTGCCAAAGTTGAGGCGCACAGGCGGCTAAGCTGAGATCTTCTCCAGCTGAACATGGTGTTACTGATAGCCTAAATGTCAAAACAGCTGTTGAAACTAAGAAAAGAAGAAAAAAAATATTAAAACAAGCATAAGAAGACTTCGAAACATAATATTCAATGAGAGTGCAGTTTACTGGTGAAAATTAAACATCTCAGACTAAGCTGTTTTAAGAGTTTAGAGAGATTATGGGCATGTTCTTGGAAAAGACTGGAAAAACAACTTAGGCCAGTAAACCAATTGTATGTGAGTATATACACATGATGAGATCGAACAGAAAACTTTACTAATCTAAGTCGTGATAAATTGGCATAAGTATAACAATTAATGATTTATTTCGTCAGTGAACCAGTTATATCGGCTACCGTTTTATCAGTTAGTTTTGAATATGCATCAGAATATATTTGACAACACCTGCTGAACGAATAAATGCCACTTGTGAATGTAAATATATAACTTACCTAATCGCCTGTTTGAAAGGTCCTTTCCAAAAATCAAATGTCAGATGATGAGTAAGTAGAAGGCAATGGGCTAATGTATTTGAAGCACCCTGAGCGTACTGTTTATGTGCAGCTCATCGCGCAGTTCCTGTACACGTCGCCACTCGAGACCAAACGATGGTCACTGGAGCGGTTTATGGCCTTGCAAGTGACGTCCTCCCTCTCTAGACTCAGATAACACACAAACAGATACAGGAAAAACCGACAACCACAAGAATTCAGAGAGACTGACAGCAGAAAAGGCGTTCAAGAAAGAAACATTGCTACGTTATCATCAATCGCGCATCTTCTTCTTGTATCGCATGAGGTGAGCGGGGCAACGCGTATATCGCCATCTACTGTACCAGCTGCATGAATGCGTATGAAATTTACAGTGACACGAATGTTTATCTTTTAATCGATCGGTAATGAAATGAGCAAGAGCAAGCGCAAATGCTGGCAGCGGCAGGTCGCAGCGCCACTTCCGGTGGCATCGGCAGCTGCCATGGACTTCTTCTGGCAGATGCCAGAGTTTGTGGCGCCACTTCCGGTGGCATCGGCAGCTGCCACGGACTTCTTCTGGCAGATGCCAGAGTTTGTGGCAGCGGTCACGGACTTCTTCTGGCAGATGCCTGTATTGCCAGAATATATAATGGTTGCCACGGTCTTTCTCGGAGATTGTCGCTGTTTGTCAGCTGTTAAATGGCAATAGTAATTCGCACGAGCGCAAAACACAGTTAATTATTTGCTTGTATATCACTATATTAGCCGTTTATTGTGGCGCCACTTCCGGTGGCATCGGCAGCTGTCACGAACTCATATAGCACATAATCGTCTATGCACATAATGCCTTGTTATGAGTGACCATATTCTACATCTTAACCTATACCTGAACAGTAATTAAAAGTTTGAGGCAAAAGTCAATAGTGAGAATTAGACCCACAACTAAAGTGATACACATACACAGGCCTATATTAAAAAAAAAAAAAAAAAATATATATATATATATATATATATATATATATATATATATATATATATATATATGTTTGGGGTCAGTAACAATTTTTTATGTTTTAAAAGAAGTATCTTCCAGTCACCAAGCCTGCATTTATTTAATTAAAAATACAAACAAAAACAGTAACATTGTGAAATATTATTCCAATTTAAAACAGCAGTTTTCTGTCAATATACAGTAAAGTGCTATCTTCAGTGTCACATGATCCTTCAGAAATCAAATAAGTCTAATCAAGTTAGTGTTTTTATGCATTTTTAATTTTGTTCCAGATTAATAACAAAAGGCAGAAAAAATACAAACAATATGTACTGTTCTTTTTAACGTTTCCAGCGGGTGTCGCTGTTGGCTCATTGATGTTTTAACTCTAGAATTATGCCATATATATAGCATAATTCTAGAGTTAAAACAGCAATAGACACTTTTATTGAAACATTTAAGTCACAATAGTATTCATAAATTAACTTTGTCCAACAGCGACACCCCCTGGAAAGAACAGTACATATTGTTTGTAATTTTTCTGCCTTTTGTTATTAATCTGGAATAAATGTAAAAATACATAAAAACACTAACTTGATTAGACTTATTTGATTTCTGAAGGATCATGTGACACTGAAGACTGAAGTAATGATGCTAAAAAATTGAGCTTTGATCACGGGAATAAATTACAATTTACTGTATATTGACATAGAAAAAAGCCTTTTTTAATTTGAAATATATTTCACAATGTTACTGTTTTTGTTTGTATTTTTAATTAAATAAATGCAGGCTTGGTGACTGGAAGATACTTCTTTTAAAACATTAAACATTCTTAATGACCCCAAACTTTTGAACGGATATATATATATATATATATATATATATATATATATATATATATATATATATATATATATATACATTTTTAATATAGGCCTGTGTATGTGTATCACTTTAGTTGTGGGTCTAATTCTCACTATTGACTTTTGCCTCAAACTTTTAATTACTGTTCAGGTATAGGTTAAGATGTAGAATATGGTCACTCATAACAAGGCATTATGTGCATAGACGATTATGTGCTATATGAGTTTGTGACAGCTGCCGATGCCACCGGAAGTGGCGCCACAATAAACGGCTAATATAGTGATATACAAGCAAATAATTAACTGTGTTTTGCGCTCGTGCGAATTACTATTGCCATTTAACAGCTGACAAACAGCGACAATCTCCGAGAAAGACCGTGGCAACCATTATATATTCTGGCAATACAGGCATCTGCCAGAAGAAGTCCGTGACCGCTGCCACAAACTCTGGCATCTGCCAGAAGAAGTCCGTGACCGCTGCCACAAACTCTGGCATCTGCCAGAAGAAGTCCGTGGCAGCTGCCGATGCCACCGGAAGTGGCGCCACAAACTCTGGCATCTGCCAGAAGAAGTCCATGGCAGCTGCCGATGCCACCGGAAGTGGCGCTGCGACCTGCCGCTGCCAGAGGGAGCGCCAGGCCCTGCTGAATGAAATCGGTAATGAAAGCTTTGCTGCTTTAGTTTTTGAGTAATTGTCACAGCAAATAGGCTAGACACTTAGACATGAAAAGTCTGGTTTTTAACTAGCCTAATAGCCTACAACTGGCCAGATACAGGTGTGATGATGTCCCACAAAGCTTTTTATCAAGCAAGACTTCCTTAATCAGGGCTGCTTTACCTGAAGGACTATTGAACGTTAGAAAACCCCCCAAATAAATAGGTTATTTTAGGAATTGTATTGGTTTTAATGGAAACTGTAATGGTCCCTGTGGGTCTCTACTGGTAATTTGTGTGCCTTCTATTGGTGGCATGTTAAAACCAATAAATCCTAATGGAATATTGCCCAAAGCAAACTACAGGACAAGGGTTGCCAGGTCTGTGTAACAAATCCAGCACAAAGGCAATGTCTGTTTTCATAAGGGAGCTCTAAAAAGGCCCCTTTCTCTCACAAGACATAATCTACCACAATTTTACCATTGAATGTATATTTCAATATGCATTTCAGTAAATTAAAATTATATGTCGAACCTTTAAACCGTGCGTGTGTGTGTGTGTGGGGGGGGGGGGGGATTTCAGCAGTTTACAAGTAGCCCAATTGGCAACCCTGCTACTGAAACGTGATGGTTTTAATGGTTTACTCTTGATGGTTTGTAATGTCTGTAATGGTATTTTTTTAGTTGAATTTTTTTTTTCAGCAGGGAGGGAGGCATTATAGGATATTGAAAATTAATATGCAATTCATTGGGTCTTTGTTTTTTATTATGGTAGGTCTACTTATGGTTAGCCTATTTGTAAGAACAGTGTAGTGAATTTACATTTTTAAAAATTACTAGCAGGAACACAATACATTTAATACAATAAAGTGCAATTTGCACAAATTATGTCTTGGTGGATTTGAGTAAAATACAGATAACACTAAAATTTTGAGTTAGTTCTGTCAAGGTGCATTTCTGCAGCTTTATTTCCAACCACCAGAGGGGGGAAGAGTGCCAAGAGTAGGATCTTGTCGGCTATCTCCCAGTATGGTTGCAGTGCTGAAAGTACTATATTTTTAACCATAAAATTACAATTGTACCTAATTTAACTATTTTAAGTGTGATATATTATAATACGATAATATGATTAACCTATATATTTTGTGCTAATCTGAAACAGAAAGTTAAATAATGGATGGATGAATGACATTAACAGATTATGGTTGTAAATACTACGATCTTCACTAAAATTACACTCACCTTTAATGGCATTTTTTGCACGTTTTCTTCTGCATATAACGTTAAATATTGTTTGTAATGTTGAACATGCTTCTGACTCTTTCATCTCAATGAGTGTCAGCTGGTCAAACTACTTTTTAGTGCCTTAAAGCAGTTCTTTCCGACTTGTTTGAATTCTCTGAGACTAAATGTCACATGTACAGAGCTACTGCAAAGTAGGACACTACACACACACACACACACACACACAAACACACACACACAGATTTACACCTACACACATGAACACGCATTCCCTAGAGTCTGCCTGCCAAAGAGCTCTCCCTCAAGACTTGAGTATTTCATTAGTGAGATAAAACAGGGCTGAGTCCACTGAGGTTGCCAGTTTCACTGATGAGGAAAAGAGAAGCAAGGGAATCAGAAAGAGAGAGAGAGAGAGAAGAGAGAAAGAGCGAGAGGCAGAGAGGGGGTTGTGATAAACTCTGCTGTGAGCCCTCCTGTAAGCAGAGTGAGAGAGAGCAGGAGCAACAGCATAAGATCTGGAGAGGGTGAAAATACAACTGTGAGCAAGACCTACCACAAAGTCCACGCAGATCTTGCACTTTAAGGTGAGCGTGCATGTGTTTTTGTCACCCTGCTGAACTGGGCTGATGCATTTGGGTGCGATTGCCCCATCAAGTGCTTCACTTCTTTGAAGTTTCTCAGAGGGGGATAGATTTTTCCCTATAAGAAAAAAAGGCAATAGAAGGCCAAAGGCTACGAAAACTGGAGCATTTCCAACTTCCAATTCCCTCAGGACTTTTTTTTCCCACCTAGGCTTCAAGAAGGAACCACATGTGAAGACTGATGGGGCTAGAGCTCAACATTGCTTACCAGAGAATCGGCTCCGCTGCATCACTGCAGAGACTCCACATCACAGTAGGAGTGAGACGGAGTTAAAGAACCAAAGAGAAAGTTAGAGGGAATCTAAGTAATCTCCATCCACTCCCCCCTCCCTACCTTGGGACCTTCTTCAGTTGCCCTCTGGTACCCCCCACGGGGCAGGAAGCGTGAAAAATCTCACTAATGGGTTTATTTGCTGTCAGCTCTGCGACGACCTGTCATTTCCCAGGACCACTCCACACTTGATACATTTCATAGTCGAGTAAGCTTCGCTTTGTTTTTGCCAAAGGAGCTTGAGCCCTTGCCACATACTGCTGGCTGTTGAGAAGATCAAGACAAGGCTGAGGTATCAGGTGGAGTGGACAAGTCCCTTAATCACTTTGCCTGTCTATTACAATATTTTTCTTCCAGTGAGGTCAATCGTGTGGGACTTGCTGGCTTTTTTATATTTCTCGAAGTCGAGAACTTCCCGCAAAGAGAGACACCTTGAGAGAATCTGCTTTCTGACCCAACCACGGTCTCCTGGCTGGTGGGCTAAAGATGCGTTGCTGGCTGCTAGCTGTGGTGACAGCAGTGCTCTGGAGCCAGTGCATCCTTCTAGGGTGGGCCGAGGGCAGGAAGGTGCGTAAGAAGCTGAAGGAGCTCGCTCCACAGCACACCGAAGCATTCAACACCACTCTTTCCAACAGTGAGGAGCTGGATGGCAGCACGAAGGTAGATATCATATGATACTTTCTTTGCTTTCCTTGTATATTTAAGCTCTGTTAATTTTCCAGCTCCGCACATGGACATTCCTGTTACTCCATATGTGAGGTCACTGTCAGAAACAAATGGTTGTCAAAAATTTTCCTTTAGGCCCTTGAACAGGTTTTTACAGAGGCAGCATTCTCAAAATTTGTATCATCATAAAAGGTGCTTATTTTTACCGTAAGGCTTAGTATGTTAAATTACTAATATGTAATCAACAGTGTACTTAAATGAACAAGACAAAGGTACATTTTTTTTAAACAAATTTATTTCTGACAGGGTGTCATATGGCAATTTATTCTTTGTTTTTAATAACGTGTTTAAAAAAAAGAATTACCTTGTTCGATGTATCTTCATTTTACTAACAAATGTCTGATATTTCAGCAATCAGTCAGTTTGAAGGCTTTGAAAACTGACGCCACTGTTACTCGTGTTTTAAATGTCTTGGGGCTCTGTTTTATTAAGTAACCTAACCCTTATTGCTTGCTGTACAGTAAGTAAAGTCACATGAAAAATTATAGAAGGCGTTTACTTTGGCAATAATATATACATTTCTCCAAAAAGAGACAGTACCAATTTGAATATATTTTGTATATACTACCATTCAAAAGTTTGGGTCATTAAGATTTTTTAATTTTTTATTAAATTGATCAAGTGACAATAAAGACATTTATAATGTCACAAAAGATTCAAATAAATTCAAATAAATGCTGTTCTTTTGAACTTGATATTCATTTAAAAAAAAAAAAAACGTAAAAAAAATGATCAACGTTTCCAAAACACATAAAGCACTTCAACTGTTTTCATTATTGATAATAATAAAAAAAATCAACATATTATAATGATTCCTGAAGGATCATGTGACACTGAAGACTGGAATAATGATGCTGAAATTTTAGCTTTTCAGCTTAAATAATTAAATACATTAAAAAATATATTAAAATAGAAATCAATTACTTTATATTCCACAATATTACTGTTTTTACTGTATTTTTGATCAGATGCAGTCTTGGTGGGTATAAGAGAAAATCTTACCAACCCCAAACTGTTGAACAGATGTGTGTGTATATATGTAATTATGTAGTACATATTATTTATTTATAGTTGGCTAATACACACCGAGTTCCCAGGGACTCGTGCACAGTGTGATAAAATATATACCTTAAATGCACTTTTAGTTATTTGGGTATAAAACATCTGCCAAATGTGTAAATGTTATGCATTTTAGCAACCAATCATTCCTCACAATGTGTCAAAATCACCCTGCAACAGCTAGGCAGCGAAAATACCTCAGAATGATGTGTATTAATATGCTCTGTTAAATATGTCAGCACATTCATCAGAAAGCAAAGCCGATGCATTTGGCAGTCACAGTTGTCTCTCATCATACTTTTTATATGCGCCTGAGCAGAAGTCGCTGACTGCTTTGCAAACTATTTGAACAAGCTTACGGCGAGCTCATCCAAAGCCCTTGATGGAGATGCTACAACCATTTCTGGTTAGCTTGGCATAGACTCAAACATGTATGTTTCTAGAGAGCTAGAGTCCTTGACAGCTCTAATTCTCAGAGCAGCTAAACAGAGTGAGATTCAGTGTGAAACATAGAGCGGTATTGCAGGTGTGTGCCATTTAGGAGTCTAAGAACAGGCTCTAATTTGTGAAATGGATGATTGAGGCTTGAGTTATGTGAAGAATGCACATTGATGAGCGCATCGATTAGTCCTCTTGGTAGGGGTTCTCCACCAGAGCCTGCAGCCCGCCACCAGAACGTGAAGGAGGGCTTGTTTGCTGTTTGAGACTTGTGGTGTCAATAGGTTACGGATGATGATAACAGTAGGCAGGGCCTCATTACCATTCATTTCCATGTGCATAAACCTTGGAAAATATCATATTGCGCTGTCTGTAGCTGAATTATCGTGCATACATGCGTTGACATTTTCTGGCTCCACCAAGGCCAACATATTGCTATTCCAACCTTGTATTTGTTTATTGCTCCTGTATTGTTTAGATATCAGGGTTTCCATCAGAAAATTAGCTCCTGTCTCAGCCCACCCATAGAGTTGGCATTCTCAAATAACTCTACGCTACCCCTGTGCCAACCGCTCACCATAACTACTGTGCTTCAGTGATCTTGTTGACAAGGGTTATTGTCTTATTGAGTTTTTACACATCGCTGAAGTATGTTGTGACATTCCGGTTGTGTCTTATACCCATACTACTATATGTTTATTTTGACATTAATATTAAGGAATTTCCAAACGGGGACCATATAAAATGTGTATGTATGCTGTTAAAGACTTTTTTTTCAAGGCATTTGATCAAATCTGTCAGTAAAGACATTTCTGTTACAAAAGAATTCCATTTCAAAAGATTATTTGAAGTGCATTACATAAATAATTATTTGAAGTGAAGTCCCCTCTACAAGAGCCCTGTTGACCCTGAGTCAGCCCTTTTGATGGTGTACCTTCAGCTTGTCTCCTTCGCTACCTCCTCCTCTTCATCTTCTTCTTCTTCCTCCTCTTAGTGGCCCAGCACAGGCAGGCTGCCATGATGTAATTCCTGTGAAGGTTAGGTGGGGAGATATTTAAAGACCCTTGGCAGAGCTCTTTCCCAGCCCATTGATTCTGTCATTCACAGGCCAGGCTGACTCCGCTGTGTCTGGGACATCCGATAGGGGCGGTGCGGCCCCCTGAAAAAACTGGGGCAGCAGGCCGCATAAGCCCCTCACAAAGACTCGCAGAAAGGGTCCTGAAAGAGGACACCTCGAGAAGGATTAGTCACTCCCTCCCCTTGCTTACATTCTTTTCATCTTGTCCCATACAATCAGAGAGTAATGACATAATCACTCTAAAACCCAGTGTTTTGCCAAATTTGTCACTGCCAGAAAGCGTCAGTCGGGCTGGGGTCCAGTGCAGGGTGACATTCATAGAGATGGAGATCATCTTTACAGGTATAGGTGGGATTATTCATGTGGTAATTCTCCAACTACTACCAATATATATGCCATTGGCTTTGCCGGTAATCTCACCAAAAGACATATAGAGTTGGTCTACATGTTTTGTTTTTGTTTGTTTATTTTTTATTAATTGCGATCATTTGCGATTCATTTGAATTATGAATAATATTGATTTGTAAAATCTCAATATTGATCTGCTAAATGCCACTGGCTTCATGAAAATGTATTTCTATAGCACTCCACATCCTGTAGATCACTGCATTCTGTTGAATTTCTTCCTTCACTGCATTGTTTGGGCCTGGTTTACGTTTATAAATGAATCTACTTGCGAACTTGTGAATCTTAATCAGATCAAATCGATACCATGCCCTACAAAAGGGTAAACTGTCAAGGGTTAGAGTGAGTTGTCTCTGTTTTGGTTTTATAAATAAGAAGTTCTTTAATATTGAAAATGACTTTGTGAACAATGGCGGAGAATATAAATATTGTAATAAAGGTCTGCTGTTTACTTGAACACTAAGCTTCTGAGGCCATTGGGATATTCACATTAGGACAGTGAGCACAGACAACTTAGGAACACATTGGGTACGAATAACTCATATCACTCTCTTATAGACACAACTTTGCTATAGTGACTTCGTATGAACATCTGAAACCTCAGTTAATATTGATATATAATGTACTAAATAGCTATGTGAGATGTAATCTCACAATTTGTTTTATATCTTTTGAATTCAAAATGGCTTGTGAGCTGACAAAGAAACCACAGGAGTTCTTTGCCATCCTGGAGCCTGCAGCGTTGAGGTACATCGTTGTAGGTGTTTATCTGAAGCATTTCTCAGCTGTCCATTTGACCTCCCACAGATAATAAGGGAAATGAGCACTAGCGCAAACTAGCTCAATGTTATAATTTGCACACAAAGCAGGTGTGAGTCTGCAATCAGACTCCCTTCAACTCTTTGACTTTTTTATGGCGAGAGGAGGGCAGGATAATTCCTCAGTAGATCTCATAATAAGTCTTGTGGCTCTCTCTCCCCTCACATGTCTTCACTAGCCAGGAATGCACACTTGATATACATATAAATATCTAAACAATGTTTACCCTGTCACGATGGCATGGAACGGCGAGAGTTATTAAAACAACACAGAGCCTCATTACTCTGCTTACGTGTTAGTTTTGTGAAGTTACGAGTGTATTCTGACACATACATGTTGTTTCTGCTTGGTACGGGGGAAGATAGAGAGTAAATTGGAATCAGACGTCTTTGATGTCACTGTTTAATGACCTGTGGGTCTATAATGGGCACATTTCCAGCGTTCCCCCCTAAGTAATAACAAAGCGGTTAACTGCCTGTTTCACTGCTCACGTAAGAATGTGATGAAAGAAGCTTTATGGTAACTGCCAAACAAATATTCAACATACATGCTAAAGAAAAAATCTATTTGTCGACCATTTGGAGTGTATTAGTTATCAGACCTTGTCCACAGGGAAGGAATTACAGAATAATGAGGCCTCGGTAATGAAATATACAGTGGTGCTGGGTCTGTTACCTGTTAAATGATGGCCTTTGAAGCTTTCTGCTGCTTGATATCCAGCCAAATAATCATTTCTCTCCCGTATCACTATGTTCTGAGTTCCAAAGCAGTAATGACTTGGTACCAAAAGAAACTGTAATTGCAGGTAAGAATCTGAGGTGTGGTGTGAATGCGTCCATATAATCAAACCCATAAATCTGTGTACCGACCCATAAAGCTGTGTTTTGGAACGTGCCATCATCGTATTTTGTTCTCTCATATACATGCTGTGTTCAGTGAGTGTCTATTGAAAAGTAATATTCTTTTACAGCAATATTTGGTATATGGCTCTCTTTTGTCAGTGAGGGTATATACGAGAAAGGGTGTGTGAATTGGGAAATAATGGGTGCGTGAGATGTAGGATGCATGCAGATCTTTCAATATGGTAAGGGGGATCCTTCCCCAAAAGCTTGGGATGGGTAAAACCATCGAACCATGCATGGATGAATGCACAGAAAGTGATGATACACCCTTCTAGAAACAACAACAACTTTGGGAAAGCCCTCAGTCACTGTTTCTCACTGTAAAGCTCCTTTATGCTGTTTTTGCCAACTATTTCTGATGTGTTTGTATTGCATGCTGAATTTATTTTGCTATGTCAACAAGTTTTATTTTAAAGGGAACGGCATTGCATGTTTGTAGTGTTGACAATAGTTTCAGTCTCAAAGATTATATGACTTCTGTTAATGCAAGTTTTTTTCTGTTGTAAAATAGTATTTAAAATTAAAATATTGACATTTAAATTTGAGGGTGATGACTTTTACCAAATTTTACACTGAGACAGAAATAGACCCAATGGTATGGTTATTTAACTGCATACTTGTCTCTGTGTTACTGTAATGTCTGGTAAAAACTGGACCTGAGGTATAAAGATCAACAAACAGAATTTTATTTGTCATTAAATGTCATAAACCGCATGCTAGAACAGACCTAGTCTGGACTATATACTTGTCACAGAGTTACAGAGTAAAAACATTTTTGTGTCTTTTCGTACCTTCAAACTGTGTCATGAAATGGATATACAGCCTAGATGAGGTTACAAGGTTTTTCACAATTAAACACTGCAGCATAATTGTTGATTGTGGCCTCAAGGCAGATTTTTTATGGCCGTGTTTATGTTTGCTGTGGAGCGCTGCCATAAAAATAGTCTCTGACGTTTCTCTCTGAAAATAAACCAATTTTCTTATTTTTTTTCTCTCTGAATGTTAAATAAATAATGAGCACTAAGACTTGTGGAGAAGGCCGGAGATTTGATTTTGCTCTGCAACTCTGGAAACCTGTACATTCATTTCTACTGCTTGTGTTACACTTTTGCGGGAACCAATCACAGACTGGCTTATCCACCTGGTGCACTATTGGCGGGTTTAACACGATGACGGATATAGAAAGGATGGGTCGTTGCCCGTTGATCATGCCTCTTATGGTCTGATTGGTTGAAGGACTTTCCAATTGTGTATAGAGTCATTTGAATAATGCTCGTTGATCACTCCTCTTGTTCAGTAGAAAATACAGAGCAGACTCCCCAGACCAATGTTCAATATTAAATTGAGCGTGGTCTGGTGATAGCCAGACAAGAGAAATTATGCTGAATCAAGTTACTTCTTTGAAAACAGTTTAAATCTAAAAATAAGTTTGCTTATTAGGTAGCTTTTCCCTGTAGTGAAAACATTTATTTTAAAAGTATACTAAAAATGCATTAACAAATTTACTGACATAACGCTTGAGATTTTCTGATATAAATACAGTATTATAATGAAACTTTATTTGGAGTACTTCTTTTTCCACAATGCACATTTCTTAATATTAAGCCTAAAATATGTTTTAATATAACTATTAATCAGGATAGTATGATCTCTGTATAATATCAGTCTTTAAATGCAAGATATTTAAGCTATAACTGAAGTATATTTGCAATAGTTACATTTTAGCACAATCAAATGAGTAGACTTAAGTAGACCTCAGCTCTATTTCTGCGTTAAAGGCATTAAAGCTACACTGTGTGATATTTTTCCCCATCTAGCGGTGTAAAGGTATATGACCATCCAGTGAATAGTTTCTGTTCCTCTCAATTCTGATTTCGTATTAATTCCTACAGTGGCTGATTTAGTCCAAAATTAACATGGCAATCCCTCTCTTCACATTCGATACAGTGCCATCCATAGATATGTATACGGTGCCAAAGGCGAAGCTTGAATTTATGGGTATGTCCCTCTTTGGCTAATGTACTTTCAAGATGGAGGGCCAACATGGCGACCGGCATTCGAACCCCTCACCCGTATGTATTTTAAATGGCATATTATAAACTTACAGGAATACTTGATTACTTGAAAGAAGTAAATATACATTAATGAGCACATATATCTTTGAAATAACTAAGTGTTTTTAGCTAAGAATAAACTAAAAAAGTTACACAGTGTAGCTTTTAGTACAAAATAAGTTTTTCTAATTTTGAAGACTTTAAGTATACCGATTTAGTATACCATTGCAGGGTATTTAATTAAAGATATATGATATGTAAATGTATCTGTAGTATAGGCCCACTAGGCATAAAAGAAATGTATTTCAAAAACATTTTAGAATATAAATTTTTCACTATGTTTGGAATTTTGATATTTTGAAATTCCATTATTGTCTAAATAATGTTTAAAGATTATGCAATGCTTTTTTTAATCATTATTCAGAAACAACTCTTAACACTAAGGCGCTTTGTTCTGGTAAACCAAAAAAATTGAAATTGCAGGTTGGCAAACAACCATTTGCAATTAAACAGAAGTTTGACACGCTACCTAAAGAAATTACTTTGTAATTACAGGTTCCTTCTTGCACTTGTAGAAGAGTTAGCAGATACCTTTAAAATGCTAGAAATTTGTGGCTGGTTAGTGAATACTGATTTTCACCTTAAAGGGATAGTTCCAAAAATGAAAAATCAGTCATTTACTCACACTCATGTCATTCCAAACAATCTTTTTTTTCTTCTTCCATACAATGAAAGTAAAAAAAAAAAAAAAAAGTCTTCTGTCAGACTCCATTGAATTTCATTGTATGGACAAAAGCAGAAAGATTCTTCAAAAGTAATAATTTTGTTTTTTCAACAGAAGAAAGGAAAGTTTGGAACGACATGAGGGTAAGTGAATTACATAATTTTCCTTTTTGGGTGGACTTTTGAACAAATTAAATATTTTATGCAGTGGTAATGTCAATCTATTTATATAAAAATGAGTAGCTTTTAGTTTGCTTAGTGGTTTTACTCATAATACATTATTTTCTCAGCTTTCTTATCAAACTCATCAAAACTCTTTGATTGACTTTTTTTGCCCAGTCTCTAATGGAGCATTTGGCAGCTTTGCTCCACAAAGCTCTGCTGTTTTAACAAACTCATCAGAGAAAAATCCTCCTCAGTGGTATGCTGAGATAATAACAGCTTGCCATGATCTGTCATGATCTGAAATACTTCAGCATATAGGGCTTTTCATACAAGCCATGCTACCGCTGTCAACCGAATCGACTGTGTACACAGCGCCCTGAAATATTGGAAAGTTTATCGCACTGAGCAAACCACTGCACATTCCATATCAGCCTAAAGTCTCTGTGAAAATGTTCCCTTGTATCTAAAAAACAAAACAAAAAAATGAGCAGACTTTTAGCAGTGCTGGTCTTGTATGTCTACAGTGACAGACTGTTTTCTGACAGTCAGAGAATAGTTTATACTTTTTTTGACTTGAGAACATGAGGGAACATGATAAAATTAGATTGCACGGATATATATGTGTCTCCACAAACTTATTCTACGACTTTCCAGGCAGCAACTTTAGGCAAGTTAATCCTTGTCTTGACAGAATTATGGATCCTCCCTTGCACCATCTGATCTGACTCTGATCACTCGAAGTGTTAATGGAAGTTCTTCGTATATTTTGAAGTGAAGGTTATGGTGTTGACTCGTCCACCTTGCAAATCTTTTGGAAACTGGTTGTAATTCTCTTGGTGAGGCAGTGGATTCCCCTCAAGTTTTAAGTTAGCTTCTGTGCTAGCATCTGTGGTTTATCCTGTGCTATTTTGGCACAGGAAATTAAATTACACTCAATGTAGCTGCCAAAGTTGATATTGATTCTTAATAGAATCGTGTTGAATCAGTATTTAGGGGACTTCATGACCTGAACATTAATTCTTTTTTGTTATTAGAATCCTGCAGATCATTTTTTTGGCATGGCTAGCCTAGCCAGCTCTGTATTGCTTTGACATATAGTAATGATACATTCTGTATTTATAAAGCATTCCATAAAAGACAATGGAAAAGAAACAAATCATGTCTTCTCCCTGTGTTTGGGGAAGATCTGAGGGATTGCCTTTTACTGTAAAAGTATCTGTACGAATCTGTCTGTCTTTTGGCTGTCTTCAGCTCCTAATTCACAACAATAACACTCAGACATCCAACATGCGAGAGGCTTGTGTGATAGTTAAGTTGTTTATTTTGTCTCCTGTCATGAACAGAAAACTACGCCCAAGCAAAAATATGAGCTCCTCTCATTCCAGTATGTATAAGAAAAACAAGGGGTTACTTTGTTACAGCTTAACATGAGGCAAGTCTTTCTGTGAAGAGATGCAGCATGTTAGTTTAACAGATAAGTGATCCAGATCTTGGTGCCAAACCTAAACAAATTCCATTTCAGACAGCTCACCTCTACAACTTGTCTCTATCTCGACCACAGTCATTTGAAGTTTAGGGAAGGGCTCAAGGAGATTCAATTCATATTTGTGGTTACTGGGATTTATAAAGCCTCGCGTTTCATCTAAGCAAAAACATTGTCAGCTCTTCAGTATTGTAGGTGGTTAGACAATATGTGTATATAAATATTTATATTTCATAATAATATAGTTATTTAATATTTAGTTTGGCATTCTGGTGAAGTGTAAGTAAAATTATGGGATGCTGTATTCAAATGTTATTCAAAGTTTGTTGACAAAAACATACTTGAGCAAAGTAAAAAGTAAACTTTTTTTCTTAGTTTTCGAAATCGATAGATACAATTTTATGAACAAACAATGCAATGCAAGCAATTTTTAGTGTTTTGACTTTCTTGAAGTTCTTTATCAACATCAGATATTAAAGTTAAAGGTACACTTTGTAACTTTTTTTGGTTGTGCTTTGGCTACTACCCAATCACTAATGGTTTTAGAGATAAAACCAGTTTAGATGGAAACTCAATCTGACTAGTTTCATTATTTCATTATTTCTTATATACTTTAGACACGTAGAACAGAATTGGGTATCAATCGACTCTATTTTAACGATCTGAGCGTATTGCGCAGGTGCACTTGGGGGGGGGGGGGTGGTCGACGCGATAAATCAATCAGTCTCATCTCCCTTTCCCTTTAAAAGCCTGTTGCGCTTGCACCATGGTGTATTCGCTATTTACATGGCGGAATTTGTAAGTGGAAAGACTGAACGCTTCTCCAGAGTGGAATCCTTTTATTTTTTTATATTTATTTAAAATGTATAATGTTTCTGTTGACTCTCAATTCCCAAAGCCTTAAAATTGAGGAAGGATTCTTTTTGGAATCGACTCCCAGCTTAGCTCAGTAAAACTTGAAAGCTATTACAAAAATGTAAATATTATATATTAATTACATAATATATTACGTTTTATTTAATACTTGTGAACTTAATTTGATGCTATAAATACAATTTTAAAGATTGTTGCAGGATTTTTAGCTTAGCGGAGTAAAAGTACATCTATATAGTCCTGTTTTTTGTTGTTTTTACATTCTCCAAAATATGACTTCCTTACTACTTCAGAGGTGTGATGTAATATTTCTCATGTACATCACACCCATTCAAACAGTGGGTTCTTTCTACCAAAGAGCCATCATAGTCCATTTTTATAATCAATTCTGAATGCTGCTATTGAGAAAGGAGCTCAAATTGTAGAATCTTCCAAAATGGAGAAGATGTCATTGGCTTGGCTGATGATTGCTGAAGTCATTCCAGTGTGGGATTTAAAGGGTTGAAACTGTTGCCAAATAGAATGAGTTATATCAGCGATTGCATATTTGATAACCTCTCTTTAAGTTTGAGCTAGCTACCTCTGAGAAATGCACTTCTGGCTCTGAGATCTTACTGAAAAGAAGAAACCAGCTATGTTTCCACTGAAAGCCACTGTATGTGTGTGTTTTTTAACAGTTGCAAAAAGGAACCCACAGTATAATGCAACATGTCTCAGGCCTCTCATTTTTAGGTGAACAGTAATGTTGTGCTCATGGAAACTTGTTGAGAGAGATCAATTTAGAAAGGCTGTTTATTTTTTACAGACCCTACTGGGCAAAATTGACGTAGCACCTGGAGAACTACTAAGAAGGAGTAATTAAGCAAAGGGTAAAGTCCTCAAGAGAAAATTTGAGTGAGTGTGTTTGGCATGAGGTAGTGCTGCATGCCACACAAAAGACCTATTCCTTTACTGCACTGGTGCAACCTGCCTTGATGTCTGGCACCATTTAATAGCATCTTTATGCACAATTTTCCTGTGAGGGTTTGTAAGCAGAAATTATGACTCATTGGGTCTTGTTATATAGCTACGATGCTCTGCACTCAATGGCAACTGAAGAATGATCTCTGGCATAAATATCTGATATATCAGTTAGTACTCCCATTACTCATCAAATACGAAACTGTGAGTAGTATACCTTTTTTATGCATAGGCTCCGATGTGTACGCTAACCGAACATTATGAGAATTTGTCGGTTGGACATCATATTCAAATAATTGAAGTACTTAAAGTTATAAAGAAAAAAACAACAACAGGAATGTAATTTTAACATTTTCTTATTCTTTCTTATTCAGCAGGTCAGTGAGAACCAGAGAGTGGACCCTCTTGGGTCATGGATGGATTTTGTGAAGAGACCTGTGGGCAACTTTCCCGGAAAATGCCGAAAGCGAAAAAGACCACTGGTGAGGAAGTCTTTACAATCATAAATCATCAAACACAACTGACAGTAACACATAAGACAAATCTGAAATTGTGGAGAGGAATTTTCATTCACCCAGACTGTACTTTAATTCTTGTAAATCAATAAAAAGGTGTGCAATGCAAGAATGTTAAATGATTTATGTAAAGTTACATTACTAATGTAAAGTTAAGCCAAAATTTGTTTGCAGTCGTAGTGGACCAAATTTTTTCTTGAACATAGAGAGCCCGATTTTAACGATCTGAACGTGTAGTGCAGGTGCGCAATCCACTTTTGCTTGTTGTGATGGCGGAAAAAAGCAGTCATGACGCCAGGTACATGGTCCAAAAGGTGCATTAGTCTCTTAATGAGTTATGGGTGTGTTTTGGGCGTAATGCGCAAAAAAAAAAAAACAGTCTCATCTCCCATTCCCTTTAAAAGCCAGTTGTGCTCGAACCATGGCAGATTCGCTATTTACATGATGGAATTTGCGAGTAGAAAGACTAAACGTTTCACCAAAAAGGAATCCTTTCACTTCTAATATTTCAAAATGTTTATGTGCTGCTGCGCATCCCTACACTGCAAAAAATATGATTATACGTACTTTATGACGTATTATTCATAGTAAAAAAACACTTGCGTCTGGCCTGGCAACTCATTGTCTCTTTGCCCATGCTTTTTGTACTTTAGTAAATTTTTTGCCAACACTTGCTTACCAGCATGACTAACTGTACAAGATAATTTCATATATTCATAGTATATATAGTGGCAATTAATAAAACTGGTAGCTACTAATCGTTAGGTGCTGATATGAACTAACAAGCACAAATATAGACATTTCACACTTCAGAAATGTTGAGTAACTTGTCGTTTTGAGCTATTCATTAAACCTGGCTGAGCCATTATTTTCGAGAATCTAACAACAGCATTTGATTTACAAAAATTACTGGCTGATTAGTTTGGGAATTGGACTGCACTGGTCATGTCTGTTGCTTTCTGTAGATTCAGCACTGTAAAAAAACAATGCAGGTTTCCAATTGAACATTTTCAAGTGACTGATCACATCAAAAATTTTCATTTGGCCAAATTTAATTTCTGTTAATTAAATTGCTTCAATTCACACAAAATTCAATTCGGCCAACTGGAAAATTTAGATGTGATCAGGCACTAGAACATTTTCAATTGGCAACCTGATTTTTTAACAGTGAGTAGTGATGTTGGGGTAGGAAGTGTTATCAAAGTATTTTAGTATAGTATTCCATCCACACACGTGCGAGAACCATAAATGGAGCTGAAAGTCATTAAGTACAGATATCTTTTTTAGATATAAGTGATAATTAACTTTTAATACATAATTTACCTCTATCAGAAAATTTGTAATGTGTTGCAAATACATTCCTTTATACATTACAAGTTGTAACACGTCATTAAATAAAGTGATATGCTGTTTTGAGAACTTTGAGTCTTGATGCGATAGTGTTAAAATTATATAACAATTATATTTCTTTGACTATCAGCCTGGTCCCCCAGGCCCACCTGGTCCTCCGGGGCCTCAGGGACCTCCAGGATCCCCTGGGGCAGAGGTCACTCAAGAGGTCCTGCTGCAAGAGTTCAAAGAAATGATCAAAGGTGAGGACCCACAATAAGCAACACATTTAAATCTCAGTGAAGGTTTTATGATGAACATTCTCACAAGATGTCCATCGAGTTTCATATTCATAATTGAGGGGCTATCTGGAGATTTGGACTGCATGCAGTGATGTGATCTGCTTGAACAGAGGCCACAGAGAGGCGAGCAGCAGTGGACAGGCCTAACGAACCAAGCCAGCTGCCCACAGCTCTGATTACCCTGGAGGGTATGACCTCCTACAGGAGAATTGAGGAAGCCTTTCACTGCAAACTCAAAGGCCCTGTCGTCGTGGACAAAAAGACTCTGGCAGAGTTGCAGAACTTTCAGACAGTAAGTGCCTGCAGGGTCCAAAACTTTTAGCCACATCAGTCAATCGCGGGTTAATTGAGTACCTTTATTGGCCAAAGATATTTCATACAGGGCCAAGAAACTATGCATAGGAATGGGAATTATACATTTTGAAAAAGGTGTGTTCTTATACCGATCTAGCTTACTGCAGTGTGCCTCAAGTGTCTCATACCACCCACATTATAACATAACATTCAACACACTCAATTTTTTTTTGTATGATTGTTTTGACCAAGTAAAACAGTGCTGTGTTACCCCACAATTTTAATTAATCAAATAAAGTGACCTGTATGAGTAGTAATTCATCACTTGTGACTATTTCATTAGAATAAAATAAAATAATGTGAATATAAGTGATCAAACGTAACTGTAACAAAGTTCAAGTTCAGGGAAGGAGAAGGCAGACGTTAAACATAACTTTGGTCATAAAATAAACATTAACAACAAAACCAAACAAAAGGAGCAGCAGCGGCCGACTGCAGCATTTAAGCATCATAAACACAGCAAAGTAAAATGAAAAGAGAAGTGCAGTCTGCTTTACATGGAATGATGCATCACCTCACCTTTCCTCGTATTCTCGCCCCTTCACTGTCGTCATTCTCTAGGTTAGCTCATCTATGAACATGATTTTTGTCCCATCGGATTGGTACAGCCATTGGCTGTAGAGGTGAAGATGCCAACTCAAATGATCCCACGCACATTCGCATCAAGCTACATACATTTATTATTGTCTTGAATAAGCTACCACTAGTGGTGAAAATTACATACTGTGCCTTAAAGTCATGGGTTAATGAATCAGACTATACTGGTTGTGCTGTATATTGTTGATTCACTAAAAAGAACTGGTTGATAAGAGTCAATTGTTGTGTAATTGAACAACAATGGTCATGGTGTCTGTTTTGCTGCACTTCTGAATAAGCAGACATGTTGTCATTGGCTTTATTCATGTGCATTTTGTCTCTATCCCAGCTAAGAAAAATATGTTCCAAGAACGTTTTGCTAATGTTTATATTAAGTTGTGAAAAAGTTTTGTGAACGTTTTTTGTGAACCAGTTTTTAAAAATGTTTTAAATAATTTTTTTATTGTTGCTGTTAAGCTAACATTTAAGGACACATTTCATTGTATTATTCTGAAAACATTATGGGAACATTACTTGGAATGCTCTCTGAACATTCTAAACAAGTAACATCTAAAAAATGTAGATGAACGTCCAATTAAAACGTTTCAGAAAAAACCTTCCATGAACGATGCATAGCCTAAATGTTTTTGTGCTAACATTTTGAGAACATTATTAAAGACAGAAAAATAGGGTGTCAAAATTGTAAAAAGATAAATGTTTGTTCATAACTTTAGAATGTTGCCAGGACGCCTGTGAACTGGGATGAATTTGAGATTTTTTTATCATTATTAACATTTTTTTTAGCATTTAAGCATTCATTTTTATGCTTACGGTTCTTTCCTCACCACAAATGATTGGATCAGTCTCAATTAGGTCTATATGTATATATTTAACATAAAATGAACAAAAAAAGGAAAAAATGCATGGCAGCCCAAACAAAAGAAGGAAACAGGGTGTTATAAAACTGTGGAGCAGCTAATTCACACTAATGCCAATTTGAACATTCCAGTGATTTAGAAACAGTGATACCCTAAGGTACAAAAGTGAAAAGGTACATCTTTGTTTTCCTAAATGGTAGGCCTACATATCAGTACTTTAAGAGTGTGTATTAGTACCTAAAAGGTATATTAGCCCCAGTCACAACAATGCACCTTTTTTTCTAACAGTGTACAGTAAATTATACTACTTCCAAAGTGCACATGTGATCGTCTCGGCAACGGGTTCAGCTTTCACCAGAATGTAAGAATTCCAGTCTGTTGCAAATAATTTCAAATTGGCTTATTTTGTCATCGTTCCATTTGGCTTCTTGACTGTGACAGTTTTACAGAATACTAAACACCAATTCTAAACGCTTCCAACATGTGTGTGTTCAAACTAAAGTGTGTAATATCTGCATTAATCAAACGGAATGGCAAAAATTAAGTTTGGTGACGCTGTCTGCCATTGGTCAGTCAAACAGATAGCCCCACCCAGTCATCTTTAATTACACAGCTGAATTAAGGCCACTTGTTATAGTAACTTCATGATTGGCTCTTGTCACAATGGTGACGACACACTGGATTGGCCAACGTTTACTGGGCCAATCAAGCAGAACCTCAACCACCCTCCTCCTAAAAGAAATATCCTTTTTCAAATGCGCTACATTGCTTTCTTGGTGGTGTACAAAAGGTACTCTGTATGATGTTTTGGACCAGTGAGTGGTGTGTATAAAAATAGACACCACCATTTAAAACAGCATGCTGTTTTGAGAAAGAGCTATACCCTGTGGCATTTTGATGAGCCACACACGGAGGACAAACGCAACATTTTTTTGTTAAGTATTCTTTACAGCAGTTATAGGGGAAAAAATGCCATTGATTAATGTAGACAACATTCACACACAAATGCACCAATGAGGATTTAAATCTGCTGATCACTGAGGATGTATGATTCTTACTTTCCGTTTTAGAGAAATTATGATCCTATAGTTTTTCAAATCTGTCAAATGGATGAAATAACAGTTGTAAATGTCAACGCAAACTTATTCATCCCATGTAGAAATGCATGTCAAATAAAATAACGTTCTTTTCACATATCTCTTCGGATCGGACATGTATATGAAAGGCATTCATTGTATGTGTTCAAAGCTGACAGTACAAAAAATGGCAGAACTGAACAGTGTTTAGCACACTAATCTGAGGACTCATTATAAAAGCGTCTGAGTCTGGAACTCTTGGTGGGTTCTGGAGGCGTAATGCAGAATAATGTGGTCTGGCATGGCTGCAGTGTGCAGTTATGATCAAAAACAGAATCGGAGGATTCTTGGCAGATGTCTACATATTTCTAGCCATTTAATGGTTATGTGCTCCCAAACTGAGCCCTACAACTGGTATATTTTCTAATGCTGTATGCAGGATGCTTCGATTTGTATGTAAGTTTATTATAGTGTGGAGAGCAAGAATTTAGCTGAAAAACATATTCTTGAGATGCTTGGAAGGCTAGTTATGCAGCAAGTCAATTTACGTATATGATTTTCAGAGTGAGCGCTGTTGATGTTTGACAAATGGTTATAAGGTGTATTCATGGTAAGCCCTCTATAATTCTCACCTGTTTCATACCTTCAGCCTCCTGCCAAAGGTGCCTTCCTCAGAGGGACGGGGATGGATCAGTCCACTGGCCGATTCACAGCTCCTGTAACTGGAATTTATCAGTTCTCTGCCAATGTTCATATTGGTAAGGAAAGGTTCAAACGTTCTCCTCACTCAGTAAATATTCTGTCTTTCGTATTTTGTTTTCTGCCTTTTTCACTGTGAGATATGTAGGTTTGGGGTATGATAATAATCGGTTTGAATAATAATCATTCTTTGTTTTTAAAGCTCAAAAAGAAGAACGTGTGATTTTTTTTTTTTTTTACAATGTATACATTAAAATAAATAATAATAATAATATATTATTAATAATATTATTAAGTTAGATTTTATTATTAAATATATACAGCATTACCATTCAGTTACATGTATATATTTATTTATAAAAAAAGAAAAGAAAAAAGAAGAAGTGCTCACCAAGGCTGATTTCTATTTTGATGCATTTTAAAATGTAATTTATTCCTTTGAAGTATCAGAAGCCATTTCTCCGGTCTTCAGGATCACATGATGGAACATCCTTCAGATGTTATTCTAATATTTAATATATATTCAGTGTGAAACATTTCTTATTGCTATCACTTTTGAGGAAATACATTTTTTTTTTTTTTTACATATGAATTTCTTTCTTCTGCTGCATCCAAAATAAGATATTTTGAAGAATGTCAGGAACAAGACAGTTGATGTATTTTTTTTCCCCCATATTATGAAAGTCAATGAGACCCATCAACGGTCTGGTTACAGACATTCTTCAAAATATATTTTTTTGTGTTCAGCAGAAGAAAGAAATTCATACAGGTTTGGAACAACTTGAGGGTGAGCAAGTGATGACATATATAGATTTTTTGGGTGAATTATCCCTTTAAAAATAATCCTTTACCATACCTTAACCAAACCTTGTGAACAGTATGATGGATATGGAAAAAATATATATACATTCAAATTGCTTTGGATGTATTGCTTTGAGACTTTGACAAATACAGAAGAAAGATGAATGGAAAACACTTTTTCTCGGTTATAAACACAAATCGCATTGAGTACAAATTAATATTTCAATGTCATCTCTATCAGAAGGTGCCATCATGTAATGAATGTGTTTCAGACTTGGCAAATTCTCAACAGATGGATTGCATTCCCCTGTAACGTACATTCCAACTGTGCTGCATTTGTTTGCTGAGATTTAGGGTGTCTTGCACAATCTTGCATGTTTAAAAAGCTAAAAAAATTGTGCCGTGCCTGAAAACATACAAGCGTATTTTGTTTTTGTTGATTGATGCTCTAAAAAAGGGGTTCAGTGATCCTGTTGACTTCATCCATCGTTTCAGAGGCAATGCTTATGTGGAGTTACACTGAAATAAGCCCCAGGGACTCAGAATGCAAAACTCTTCTAAGCTGTGGCGCCGCCATGCAGCTCCGGGAAAAGGAATTGGCTTTCTGCAGTAGACTGTGGCAGAAAATCAACATCCCCAAACAAATTCACAAATCCACTGCAGACTTATAGAAGAGACCAATATTTAGACACGGCTGGAGGTCAAACATGACTGGCTGTGGCATCATGTGCTCCAGATACAAAGCTCTGTCAAACAACATTTCAACAGCCTTTACTCTTCATGCAACAGTTTGTAGTGCATGTCTGAAAAGTATTGTCAAGAAATATGTAATTTTTTTTGCACTTTGTGTACTTTCTTGCAGACCACACAGAGGTGAAGAGAAGTAAGAACCAGCTGAGAGCCAGAGACAATGTCCGAGTTTTGATCTGCATTGAATCCCTCTGCCACAGATATACGTAAGTTTGCTTGGTCTCACATTAAAAGGATATTTCACCTAAACATGTAAAGTCTGTCATCATTTACTCACCCTCATGTCATTCTTCTGAGGAATACGAAAAGAAAATCTTTGAAGAATATACTACTTAAAAATGATACCACTATAAATGTATAAAATGGTCCATACAACTTGTGCACTGTATTGCAAGCCTTGTGAAGATACCCTATATTGTTAAAAGTATTGGACACCCCTCCATATCATTTAATTCAGGTGTTCCAATCACTTACATGGCCAAAAGTGTATAAAAATCAAGCACCTAGGCAAGCAGATGCATCTACAAACATTTATGCAAGAAAGGGGTCACTCTCAGGAGCTCAGTGAATTCAAGCGTGGTACTATGATAGGTTGCCACCTGTGCAATAAGCCCATTCATGAAATTTTCTCACTACTAAATATTCGATGGTCAACTGTTAGTGGTGTTATAACAAAGTGGAAGCAATTGGGAACAACAACTCAGCCACAAAGTGGTAGGCCATGTAAAAGCACAGAAAAGGGGTCCAGTGACACTAGAAGTCATAGAAGTTGCGAACTTTCTGCAGAGTCAATAGCTACAGACCTCCAAACTTTGTGTGGCCTTCAGGTTTGCTCAAGAACAGTGTGAGAGCTTCATGGAATGGGTTTCCAAGGATGAGTAGCTGCATCCAAGCCTTACATCACCAAGTGCGATGCAAAGCGTGGGATGCAGTGGTGTAAAACACGCCGCCACTGGACTCTAGAGCACTGTTCTCTGGAGTGACGAATCACACTTCACTGTCTGGCAATCCAATGGATGAGTCTGAGGCGTGGGTTGTTTTTCAGGGGTTGGGGCCATAGACTGTAAACAAATATGGACGACGACATCATCCGTTTCCGCTTGCCAGATTTGAAGATTTCAGGCGGGGTGCATGGCGCTGACATCTTGGGGCCGAGTCTGCGCAGTAGCGCAGTAGAGAGCAGGAAGTAGAGCAGGAAGTACAGCCGTGATATCAAAAGCCCGCCCACACTCTCGCAGATGCAGAACAATTTATTATGTTGGTGTGAAATAAACAGTTATGGAAATGTAGAAATTAAAGCTAAAGCTCTAATCTGTTCCCAAAATTCCAAAAAAAGTCTGTTAGTGCCTCAGTGACAATTTCACTCAGAGAAGACGTCAGTCCCAGCTGTCAATCATGACATCACCCCCCGCCGTTTTTATAGCATCAGATAACTAACTAAAACTAAACTTATTTTAAAAACGAACACTTGAAATGAAAACATCGTGATGATAACTGCCTTCAATGACATAAACTAACTTTGGGGAAAAAATATTTGAAGTGTAATTTTATTGTTTAGTTTGCCTCGCGTCCATTAGAAAACACAGAGGGGCGGCTATACTGGGACCGGTCACCGGGGGGCGATCGAGGCGCGAAAGCTTCAGTATCTGAGAGGGAGACTGCAGGCTTGGTTGGGCCCCTTAGTTCCAGTGAAAGGAACTCTTAATGCTTCATCATATCACAACATTTTGGATAATTTTATGCTCCTAATTTTGTGGGAACAGTCTGGGGATGGCCCCTACCTGTTCCAACATGACTGTGCACCAGTGCACAAAGCAAGGTCCATAAAGACATGGATGAGCGGAAGAATGGTCAAAAATCCCCATTAGCCTTCCCAGAAGAGTTGAAGGTGTTATAGCTGCAAAGGTTGGGCCAACTCCATATGACACCCTACGGATTAAAAGTCATTAAAGTTAATGCGCATGTAAAGGCAGGTGTCCCAAAACTTTTGGCAATATAGTGTATATTTGTTGACAAACAGACAACAAAATTTGACATCTGGCCTGGGTCTTGAGAGAAGTAGCTATGTTGGATTCATTAATTAATCCTTCAAACTGTATATACAGCAATTAACTCTTTCCCCACCATTGAGAGAATTTTTCTCAATTTATGACACAGCGCTTCCCCGTCATTGACGGGGTGCTATTACGCATCCTCTGAAAGAGGACAGAATCTCAGAAATTATCACAAACGAGCGGTAGACGCATTGCTTAAGTACACGTTGTTGTCTTTCTGTTCTTTTTTGGGATATATTACATGTTCAGATATTCATACAACAAAATATACTGAGGGCCATAAACATTTTTTTAAAAATTATCAAAAATGCTGGTGGTGACTAAAAAACAAACAAAAAAAACATGGTTGGGAAAGAGTTAATGTGCTAGAACTGGTCAAAGTTCTGACTGGTCACACAAAGTTTCTGTGATTTCAGGTCTTTCTGTCAGACTTTCTGTAATTTCTGTTGGGAGAAAATCTGACACCAGCAATTTTGCTAGGAAAGTTATTATGATTACATTATGTCTAATTTACCCTCAAGTAGTCTATTTATTAACTTTCGATTTTGTACCCGTTGTCCACAGACCACATCCACATCAATATAAATTCATGACTCATGACTTATGATGAAAATTAGTATTTTTCTTGAGCTTCTTTTTACATTCTGAGCATGTGGTTTTTATTTCAGTGGCTTAAGCGTGTGAGTGCATGTCATAAAAATCCCTTTTCACAAATCAAGCAAAAATGAATTTACTTAAAAAGAAAGGAAAATCTACTAGGGTACATGAGATGGGGAAGGAGTGAATGGGGGTGGCAGACCTGGATAAACTCTCTTCCAGTGTTTGCTGGTTGTTAGCGCTCTTTTGCGCTTTGTGAGTAACGCATGGGCTGTAAAGCATGTTGTCTGGTCAAACTTCTGTGGAAACTAGCAAGGCATTTCCTGTGTTAAAGTGGAGCAGGCATTTAAAAAATGTCCTCTCACCTTCAGTCTGGTCCTTGTCACCTTAGTAACCTTTACCGCCACCTTTGACTCGTTGGGTCCCTATTGGTCTTAGCAACAGTACTGAAGGATAATTCAAAAATGTATTGCTGGATAGATCAGACCTTTCATTTTTAGGAAAAATGTGAGTAAAAATGCTTTATAATGGAATTATTTCCCAATTATACTACTTTATCTTTTGCACATTAAAGGAACATAATTCAATTACATTAAATTAAACAAATAAATAAAACTAAAACAAACTAAAATACAATATAATACAATACAACAATCTAATGCAGTGGTTTTTGACATGAGAATTTGTGAACTGTCACATAACTTGCATTTAAGTGGAAGATTTGAAAGGAGTTAGTTCAGTGATCAGAATGATTTAACAGATGTCACTTCAGAATTCACTCAGAAATTTCTATTAGTCAGAGTATTTTTTATATACGGATGTATTTTTACTTTCCAAGTAATTTCATTTTTCATGTATATGTACTTTATCAGTGTTCTTCTGTGGAAAACTTTCACTTCACAACATTCACAATCATAATATTGTACTTTTTACTGCACAGAGGTTCATATTGAATATCATTTAATACTTAATTTCATAAAAAATGTAGTACTGTAGTTTTACTCAGGTAAAAAAAAAAATGATACGTTGGATTTACTTAATTTTTATATGTCAACAGGTTCCACGTAATTGGGTTATGTTGAATTTAATTAACATTGTTAATTTCGGTAAACATAATTTTTTTTAAACATAAAGTTAATTCAATGCCATTTAGTAAAATCAGGTTAAAATTCTTAATTTTGTCCAAAACTATTAAGTTTAATTACTCTGAAATGAATATAAAAAACAAAACAAATAATCCAGTTTAACTAATTTTTTTTTTTTTTACAAAACCTTTTACATTACAAAATTGTATTTGCTAGATGGTTTTGTTACATCCATGGCATGCCCAAAGTAGTTGTTTTTTTATTAATAAAACAACTTTAATTGTTATTAGCAGATCCTTACCCCAAGCACATGCTCTATACTTCACCCAAAAACACTTACATAACACACTTTTAAATACCAACATAACAAAACATTAAACATTAAAAAGTCTCTCCATTTTCTCATCTCGTTAGAAATGGATAAAATAGCACTTTATTTAAATATTTACTCTCGGAATTAAGCCCATTTGCAAAGCATAATGGGAAGTGAAAGTCCTGTTGGATTGGGTTACTTGATTGAAACATGTTATTTCAAAATAAAAGCATCAAGTCAAAGAGTAACGGTGTTAAGTCAGTTTAACATTAATCAATTATATTTGAACCAGAAACCTCATATAATGGTGTTAAATCAAGATGAATTGCTTAAATAAAGAAAACAGCATCATAAGTTCATTTTTTTGAGTGCAAGAAAGTAATGTTTAATGTAATTAAGAGTTAAAGGTAAAAAAAACAACAACTTTTAGTTATGAAATGTAGTGCAGTAAAAAATATGTCATTATATATTATGCTTTGGAATGTAGTGAAGTAAAAGTTTTCCAAAGAAAAACGCTGATAAAGTACATACTGGAAAAATTTACTTGAACAGAAAGTAAAAATACTCCACTACTGTCCCCTTTGCTAGTAGTAAACATCAATACAATTACAAAAGAAATGGCAGGTAACATGTTTATTGATTTTTGGATTCTACAAATTCATCATCTGTCACTCATAATATTTTCTATACTGTTTTGCAGATCCTTGGAAATGATTGTTGGCCTTGAGAGTAACAGCAAGATCTTTACAGTCTCTGTCCACGGACTGCTAGAACTTCAGGTAAGAGTTAGTTAAACATACTCATTTAGATTTAAATATTGATGTGAATGCTGGAAAGTGAAATGAATCAAAAACGTGCGTTAAGAAAAAAAAATGGCTCACTTAGAACATGCAAAGTATTGAATAATTTAATCAATATCTAAATAGCTACATAACCATTGTTTTAGTAAGCACTACATTCAGTCCGGCTCCATTCTGGAATGGAATGCTCAGTTTTTACTATCTAATTCAGGGGTGTCCAAAATCAGTCCTTGATGGCCACTGTCCTGCAGAGTTTTGCTCCAACTTCCCTCAACCCACCTCCCTGGAAGTTTCTAGTATGCCTAGACCTTCAGCAGGTTCAGGTGTGTTTAATAGGGCTTGGAGCTGATCTCTGCAGGACAGTGGCCTTCCAGGACCAGGAATGGACACCCCTGGCTGATCAGTTCTTTGATAAATTTAGTTTTCTTTCTAACAGGCCGGACAGTACACCTCCATATTTGTGGACAA
Organism: Pseudorasbora parva; assembly: GCF_024679245.1. NCBI lineage: Eukaryota > Metazoa > Chordata > Actinopteri > Cypriniformes > Gobionidae > Pseudorasbora > Pseudorasbora parva. The sequence continues at coordinate 21,807,101 of NC_090177.1, read as the reverse complement.
TGCAGCTGGAGCATCGATTACAGTACAGAACGGATCAGATTTCATGGGCATGTTGTTGGGGGTATAGCCTTGTTTTACAGCCAGACTATATCTGGCAGGCCACATAAGACTGCATTGCTCCTCTTCGGACTATCACCCAGCACCAGATATCCTCATGAGACAATATTTGACTGCCACAAAGCTCTTGGTTTGTTCATGGAAGAGACATATTAATACCCACAAAGCAGAGACAGTTGGATACAAAACTGAAAGACTTTACAGAGGACAGTGGATCTACATCTGCCCTTCTCATGTGTTTCTACAGTGAGGTTTTTTTTACCTCTTCAGAAAGATAATTTCTCACTGTTTTTACTCTTATTTTGTGATATATAGATGTATACAAAGAGATTTTTGTACTTTGACAATGTGTTATGCCCTAGTGTTTATATACAGTGTTTATATACACAATATGTTTCTACGATGGGAGGTTTCCTACAATACAAGAGCTAATCTAAGAATTTATCTTTTGGATTTATGTTAAGGATTTTATGATCTTTTGGAGTTGTTATCCAAAATACAAACCTACTTTTATGCATACATGCCTATATATTTTTTTAATATACCAAGCTAGACAGTTTTTATCTACTATGCAGCTCCAAAAAGCATGTTGTAGTGACTTTATTACTGATAAAAGAACAGATTTTCCGTTATACTCTGCCAAAAGAAGGAAACAGCCAAATACAAGAAAAGAAACAAGATGGATGACTCAGTCTATTTTTACGTTCAATCGCTAACAGTCCCAAACAATAGCATTTATCCAAGCGTGTGTGTGTGTGTGTGTTTGAGTGTGTTTGGAAAACTACTGCTATGATCGATTACATGTTAAGAGTCCTGCTGAGTTTTCATTTTGTTTACTGCAATCCTAAATACGTCATCCGAATGTTTTTCACGTTTCCATGGAAGTTTATTCTTTGAGATGTGTTGCTCTTCTTCCTTTCCCCCCAAATGTCTTCTTTTTTTATTATTTACTTCAGTAAATACAGACATAAAGATGCATATACTTATATTAGCATATTTGCCATTCAAATTATTTATGTTTAAATGTATCTGCCAATTAAATTTTTTTGATTTATTTTTTTAATTGGCATCTAGCCTTCCAGTAGATCTCAATACAAGTGAAAATAATGTAAGCAGACCTGTTTAAACATACAGTATTTACTTGTATTGTGGTGTAATGGAAATGAAAGTATTCAATAAATGTAAAATATATCTATTCACCTGGGCATGCTTGCGGTTGACTCAAAATGACTTTTATGAGCTTTGAAATCTTGCTAACATTCGTAATTCTCTGCTCGATAAAGCAGGCAGCACATACTTCTGGTGCTGCACGGTGAAGCTCATGGAAAATATTCTTTGGTGCGGTAGTGTGGAAAATGCTTCTTTGCATCATTTGCATTGCAAATAATCCAGAATACCTCAAATACCTTGGCAAACAAGTGCAAATCTGACAGACTGATGGTGGCATTGCACCTGGGCACACTAAAGAGTGATCTTTGAAATCCAATCATTTAAGTGTCATTTAATCTTGTCATCAAATGTCATTTAGAATGTCGCTAAAAAAAACATAACAACAACAACAACAACACACTGACAGCTGACACACAAGGTTTCTTCAATAAGATCTGTGGTTTCGTACGAGCCACAGAACTTTCAAGCATCATCTTCAATCCATCATCTCCAAGGACCCCGATAAGGGTCCGGAATGACACCAAGTAGTTTATTTATATTATAAATGTCCGTGGAGGAGCTCTGACCTCATATATGATAGCATTTGAAAACTTAGAATGTAAACTTTTTGGATATATGCATACATTTTGGCATTTGTTTTACACAAAGTAACTTATTTACACTAAATTACTAAATGGGACCATTTCCGCCTGTATCTGACCCACCCAAATTTAAAAGCTTCGCATAACCACATACAGTGGTCTAAATACACATTTTTGGTTTAATTTTTCAGGAAACCCTTTGAAGTTACACTGCTAAAAGTGATAAACATGTAAGTATATGTTGTCTGAGCTGTAAAACAAAAGAGGCGCTTTTTGATTGTTTTGGTTATACATTCTGAAAGTATATATATATATATATATATATATATATATATATATATATATATATATATATATATATATATATATATATATATATATATATATATATACAGAATTTTCACATTTTTATATATATATTTTAATTATTATTATTTTTTATTAATTAATTTGTAACTTATTTTTTAACCTGAATGCTTTTTTCAGCTTAAGGATAACAACATTGGTCTGATGTAACGATTTAATGACTAGTTTGTGAGAAGTACATAGTGTACAACGCAACAGCCAATCTAACAGTTCATCAACAAGCAACACACAATGCACCTCTTCTTTTGTGCACACATGACTGTATTTTGTGTTTTTAAAGTCTACTACATTGCTTCAAAGAAACATGTTTCAGTATTTTGCTATTTTATAAACAACAACAAACAATAACAATTTTTCATGATGCTTGGCCAACAGAAAGAAGAAGAAGAAGAAAAAAAAACACCAAATAAGTGATGATAATTCAGTCTATTTTTGGGTCCAGGTCTGTAACAGTTTTGCAACAGCTTGACTAAATTATTATGTGAAAAATTTACACATAAAAGACTCCCAACACTTGTCACAATTTTGCACCACTTTTCTTTGCACTTAGGGATAATAATTGAAACATGAGTGCTAGTAACACAGTGTCTGCAGGTAATCTCTTTCAGCTGTTATCATTATCAGCATGTTTCCACACAGTAGCTGTGGCACATCTGAACTTTCCCACACTGACTTCAACACAGCTACTAAACAGATATAGACTCTTCTGCAAGATTAAGTTTATTAATCACTATTTGGAGGACAAATAAAACAATATGATTCAAACTTTTTCTTAATATATTTCAAGGATTTCCCCTGACTTTAATATATTGATTTTCATAATTTCACAATGGGCTCAATATAACAAGCTAAATATGAATCAGATCAGTTGATGTTTGGAAAAGAGTCTAACAAGTTGCTGTTTGGGTGGTCCATATATGTTTAAAGATAGCAAGTCTGTAGAGATCTGTTTAGTGTATTTCGTATTATGTGCATGTAAAAATTTCAGAAAAAAGCCATGCTACAGAAGTTTTTATGTTTGTGAAAACTGCAACTGAATTTGAATGTGTATGTGTGAGTTATGTTATAAAGACAAGATTTCTTGACACAACTTTTTCAGTCAAATGTTTGAAAACAGACAGCTAAACTCCTTCACAATTTAGTTGTAGATTTATACTGCGGTTATTGGAACATGTGCTTTTAAAAACTAACTATGCTTTGCCTGGCATAAAAACTTTGGCTAAAGGGCTATGTGGCCATTTTCTTAGAATAACATTAATTGGAGCACTGAAACATGTGGTTAAGGACACTAATGTTGCCTCACGCATTTAAAGACAAGTAATCAACTCTTTTAACTCTTTTATAAGCTGTTTGAATCGACTGAGACAGTGCAGGAGAATTTAGTCTAGAAATGCAAACATGCACTAAAACTGAAAATTAACTTTTTTATGTTTCAATATTTGATTTTCAATCATATTTCAGCATATTTCCTTTTACATGAGTACATCACAGGAAAGTTTCCTTTGAAACTGTTCACATAATTTTTTACTTTTATATTTTTTATGTATATACTGTATAAATATATTATATATATTATACTTAAACTATATTGACACTTCTATATTATATATTTAATATGACACCTTTAAGACAATAATCATTTAAATAAAATATAAACTAAATAAACTAAAAAATTGAAATATCTAATTATATTTAATTATTAAAATTAGAATATATTTATTTTGTGAAAATAAATTGTATACAGATGTGGTGTGATTTCCTCTATAGTATACACTGTTTTACAACAATTTTGCCCCTAATAAAGGTTTTGCAAAAAAAAATTGTATTGTTCATCATAAAGCTGTAAACCATTAATATGCAAATATTAATTGAGGACACATAACTAGCTATAAAAACAGAAAGACAAAGGAGATTCTATTCCAAAAATGTAATATAATTTCCATAGCAGAATATTGTCAAGCACAAAATATCAATTGAGATGTGATATATTACGTGAGGCATGAATGTCAACTTATGAAATAGCACTATTAGCCAAACGCATTGAGTAAATGTTCTTTTGTTTAAATCTTTGCATTCAATGGTATTGTTAATACTACTTTTAAAATCACTCAATATTTAAATGATGTAAAAAGGGGGGCACACAGAGTGTTCTTACATATGGCTATTCTCAAATAGCAGGATGGCAAACACTGCAAAGCGCTTTGTCTTTTTTGCTGTTATGTTGTTGTTTTAAATATGTTTAATGAGAGCTGTGTGAGCATGCTTCAACTCATACACCGTATAGTGTGGAGCGCTCAGAGCCTGCCAAGGCAGTTGCGAAACCACCTAGCACCACAAACTCTCTGACAGGAATTTCCCATTGCCCCATTATCAGCATCAGACAAGCTGAGTGATCCCAATTACCTCTTGCCCAAATGCTAAGAGCAACTCTTTTTTTTTTTTTTTCTCAGAGAGGAGAGTGAACGTTTATGAATGGTTCCATTGTGAATGTGAAGTTTCCTTGTTCGCTGAGCACTGTATAAACAATCACAGCACATGGCTGTAGCCTATAGGTTTTAATTAATAGATTCCTCATCCTTAACAAGAGGACAGGTAGGAGATAACAGCACAGACTCGCAGGGATTGACTCCAGAGATAAAATGAGGCACCGTTAGATGCTTAACAGGCTTCCTCTTCACAAATCTATGCCTTCATTGTTGTACTGTAAAAAAAAAAAAAAAAAAAAAAGAATAACAAAAAAGAAAAAAGAATGTCCTTGATAACAGCCTGTTTTTCAAATCCATTCAGAAAATGGCACCTTTCAAAAATATTCTGATTTCTAAAATATATTAATGTTCTGACGTTAATAATATACTCAAAATTTTGGGATCGGTAAGATGAAGTCTTTTTTCCTCACCAAGGCTGCATTTATTTGATACAATTAAAACACTAGGCCTAATATAATTCAAAATAAAAGTTTTCTATTGTAATATATTTGTTTAAAACAAACAGGGCCTAGTTGAAATATATGTAAATGAAATATGTAATTTCATAGATTTTATTTATATTGTGTAAATATTTGAGTGGAAACTGATTCCTTGATGAATAGAACTTTCCAACTAACAGCATTTATTTGAAATCAAAGTCTACTGTAGGCTAACTTTTGAATGAATTCTTGCTGAATAAGTATTTATTATTAGGCTATGACTAACGATTTAAAGAAAAAGAAAACAACTATACGATCACTCTTTATGACACTGACATGAGAGGTATGAAATAGGGTATGAAATCTTAAGCACATAGCCATCCACGATATCTATTTAAAATATATTTATTTACTTATGAAACGACAAACATTGTGAAATCTTTAACCAAAAATTACACTTATGTAACATTTTTGGTTTAAAATGAACAAAATGTAAATGAGTCAGTGCATCATCAATCCTTCTTCCAAAACCTGTTTTGTCTTACCCTGATTCATTGTAAGCCAATTGAAGACCTGTAGGGATGGTTTTGGCGGGAAATTGTGCAAAGAGTTCTCCGGTGTGGGAGTGCAATGGTTGGTTGTCACAACGAACGAGGAAGGTTGACACGGCACTCTAAATCTCAAACCTTTGGGGAACCACCAATTTAAAGAAAGTGCCGACCAGATCAGAGTCTATTGGCAAAAAGAAAACTCGACCAAACTCGAAATTAAATGATAATCAACACTGCTTGGCTTTTTGGAGGGCGAGAACTGAGGAATTTGAAATGCGACGCGGAGTCGGAGATGATGTTTTTATTACTTTACGGGTAAGTAAGGTATTTTATTGATCAGATAAAATTGCCATATGTAGCTTAATATCAGATAATTGTAAAACATTATCTATTGTGTAGGGTCATTTCATTATGGGTTGTTTGAATAGCGCTGCACTGGAATTTATTTTAAAGGATGTCTACCTTGTCGTCGTAGTAACGTCTTCAGCTAACGTTAGTCAGCTTGAGATCTTTTCTAAACGGGTTATCCCTTCTTAAGCCAGTGAATGTTTCATGAGGAGTAGGATATTTTTTGTCCTTTTCGTAGTTATGAGAGAACAATTTACTACCACTCCAAACACAATATATTTGCCACAGATCGATACTATTTGATCGGCGAATCATATTCATCCGCACAGTCACGCAGAGCCGAAGCACAACCAAAACAATGCTGAACTTCCTTTTTTAACCGCTGGAGGGCCAGCAGTAAATTATATCATAACTGACCTGAATAAAATAATAATTGCTTATAATTACTACATATAAAACACACGTGACAACTTATGAAACTTATGAAAATACCATTGTTATAAGAACATAATAATCAGTAAAAAAAAACATACAAAAAAATGCCTTTCTCAATCCAGCTGAACCACCATGTACCAATGTGGTTTTATTATTCATGTCTATTCCCAACAGCTATTACAAATACATTTTTTTTATTTTGTTTTGTTTGGAGGATTGAACTTGAACGAACACACACACACACACACACACACACACACACACACACACACACACACACACACACACACACACCACATTTAGTTGTGAAACCAACTCCCCAGAGAAATTAAGCATTTATGCATGGGCTGACTCCAAACCTTATACTGTATAAGATATGCTGTAGCCCAAGTGGCAACTATCCCTGTTGTCCTACCATACAGCACATATACACAATATGCATTTCTATTTATGTGAGACCATATGACTGAACCATGAAGTAAGACACAAAAAGTGGTTCTTTATGAGACCTGGACATTGCACAAGTCCATCGCAGTGGACGTTTGGAATGAGCCATAGTTCTCCACATTTCCTATTTGTCAGCATTTCCAAACAAGGCCACCTGTAGAGAGCAGAGCAGACAGAGAGACTCTCTCCCTGGGCGACGCTGAGTCCCTGTATATTATGTTTTGTGCATGCTTCAGATTTTTTCATGGCAACCCGAGTTACTCTAAACAGCTCTGCGCAGCCCCAACCCCACTGATACCAGTCGCCACCAAACACAACGGTTTCTATGGTAACGGCTCAATCCTGTCTCGTTTCTGTCTATTGGGTGAAAGATTGGATGAGCTCAAAGTAAAATGTCTAAATCTGTCCCAGACCTTTCATTCGTGGGATATTTTAAGGGGCACATAGTACTATTTGTCTGAAAAGTGCTCTCTTTGTTTATTATCGTTATTAGCATTATTATTTATCCGCCTGTCTCTAGGTCCCCACCTGGCAACTTAGTTTTCTTTTCTGTTCTTTTATCCCACTCTCTTTTTAACCCCACTTGTATTTGTGGTGTTCTGGATTATAAATGAGCCTGACAAGTTTCTCCAAGCTTATGTTACAATGTGCAGCACTGTAAAGCTTTGGAATGAGCAAAGTACACAGACAGTGAGCAACGATTGATTTTCCTATAAATTGTGAGCGGGAGCTATTGCTCAGACAAGGAGGCTCCGGTAAGACACAGAAGGCCTTGCCAGGAATGAGAACGATGCTCCTGTCTCTGTCTATTCCTCTGTCTCATTCTGCATGCAAAGAGAGCGAGGGAGAGAGGATAGCGTAAGACTGGTTTTCCTGCTAAGACAGAACACTTCGCCCACGCTGTTGGATTCCATTGTTGGGCCGACAGGTGGTCCAGTTACAATAGAAAGATGTGCCTGCAATTATACGTGCTGTGTTCACCTTATTTTTTAGAATTAGTAAAAGCAGATGGAACGTATTTATTAACATCTTCACATTAATTAAAAGCAACTTGGTTTTTGTATTTTATTTTAAGTTAGATGAATATGATTGTGAAAAAGATTTTCCATCAATAATATCTCAAAATTATGGAAGCTCGTTTCCTCCTCAGATTAAAACATTTTAAACGACAGTTGCAACTTTTTATCTCACAATTTCAAGTTTACATCTCACAAGTCACAATTCTGACTTCTTTTCTCAAAGTTTAATTATGAGGGTTAAAAAGACTGACTTTTTTTCTCCGAAATGCAATCATACAATTCTGACTTTTTGCGACTTCAATTCAATTTCCCCCATTGCTTACTAAACCCCCAGAGTTGTCATGTTTTCGGGTCATTTCATGTTTAAATTGAGATGACAAAATGATTGTGTTATCTAAGTGACTTGTTTAATTGTTTTATTAGTCTTCCCATAAATGCAATCATCTTCATTCAAGCCGATCCGTGGACGACCGCGAAAATGAGGCGGGATTTAAAATAAATGTGTGTAATTTCTTTACTCCTTAAAGGGGACATATCATGCCCCTTTCACAAAATGTTGTATAAATCTCTGTTGTCCCCAGAATGTATAGCTTGTCAAATTTGCCCATTTTTTGGGTGTGAGCAGTGTCCCTTAAAATGCAAAAATAATTGCTGCTCCCTGCTCCCTTTTCAGAGGAGGGCGGATCCACAAGCTTCGGAGTTTGGATACTCCGTCAACAGCAAAACAGGGAAATCTCACTCAGCCAAAATGTCAGAAATAACCAGTTGTGGAATGCAGCCTTACATGTTTGAACCAAAGTCGGCAACTTTTAGTCTGCATTACCCATTTCTGAACATGGTTTATGAATACATTTATGAAACGTTAGTTGTTGTGGCGTTACGTTGATTCACCTCATCGACTACCATGTACCGTCATGTTCATGTTAATACCGTAACATTATTTGCCCGATCGGATTTCGGTCAGACAGGACCGACCCAAATCCGATACTGTGCGTATAAAATTCTGTGTTATTGTTAAGCTCCAGTACCCCACAAAAGGCACAAAAACATTATAAAATATCAATGCTTCGTGCACTATATTAAATGTTCTAAACCAATCCATTGTTTAATGTGAGGTACAGATAAATATTTAAGTCGTTAAATTCAGGTTCACGTAAATGTTTCCATCTGCTGTGTCTGTCAGTCATTCTCCATTCAGCTTTTAAACTGCGTGTCGCATTAGGTTACGACAGCCAACACGATGAAACGCTACAGAGATAATTCAAAGTTCCTGTAATTATGCTTGATATTTAGATAACGGTCTATGGTTTCGCATAAAATGACTTAATCTTACTGGAGTTTATTGCTGTTTTTTAAAATTGTGTTACTTTCTAATAGCCTGACAAGCCAGACCAACATCAAGATGTTTGCAGGCAAATTAAATTTGCTGCCGCTAGGGTGCGTCTAGATTTCTAGGCTAACTTTCTAATCTCTGGAGTAGAGATTTTATTGTTCTTCACATGCACCATAAATGGAATTTTTAACTCTTAAAAGAAAAGGCTTAATAAACTATTGCATAGATAGATAGGCTATACTATTAGTGTTTTGAACTTTTCAATGCGGATGGATGGCTTCGCACTGTGACTTCACGTTGCTTCAAGCGCATCATCCTGCGCACGGGATGCGCAAAAGCACTTCATGACACTGTATTGAAGCCTTTCGTATTATATTTTTGCATAATGAAAGATTATTAATAGCCTTTCATATTCTGCCCTATCTATAATATGTTGCTGCCTCATTAAAAAGCTGCACTATACATTTAAAATAAATAATAATTTCTTAGTATATAGGGCCTCTCTCTCTCTCTCTCTCTCTCTCTCTCTCTCTCTCTCTCTCTCTCTCTCTCTCTCTCTCTCTCTCTCTCTCTCTCTCTATGAGAGAGAGAGAGAGAGATAGGCCCTATATATATATATATATATATATATATATATATATATATATATATATATATATATATATATATATATATATATATATATATATATATATAAAGAGAGAGAGAGAGAGAGAGAGAGAGAGAATGATCTTGTTTTTCATGAATGTATTTTACAACAATGTGTAACATTTTATCAGATTTATTGCTACACATTCACAATTATTTATTGCCCACTAAATTTCCCCGACTAAATGTTTAGATTTTATTCAATTATTGTGCGGTCTTTTCTAGAGTAACTTTTGCTGCTGAATTATCCAATACTCTAGTTTATCCACAATCTAGTTTATAGTAGAATTTTTGTCATAGATTGTGATTTATATATGTTTTTAATTTGTTTGTGATTCAGTTCAACACACTGAGGTATAGAAATTCTATATTGAAGAAAAAAAATTGTAAACAGATGCGCTGGTGTCAGGTCGGTATTGGTAATGGCCAATATTCAGAATTTTTGGTATTGGATCAATTCTGAAAAAAATAGTATCGGTGCATCCCTAATATTAATCTTTAAATTGTTGTGATGCTTGAGTAGAAACGTAAAAAATCCTGTCACCTCACTACAATGCATAATAAATGTGCATTTATGAATTACCAGATGGTGAGCTCTTTCAGGATCAACTTAATGACATAGCTCTAGCTAGCTGATACAGTGAGTTAACAGAAATGGTGGTCTCTGTGCTTCTCACTCAGGGGTGTGTCTATGCTAAAAGAGCTGCTCATCAACATGGGGGCGGCAGGGTTCCCCTACTCTAATGTAAGAGTAGGGGAAATATGAAACCAGAAATATGAAAGTGCATTATGACAGATTTTGATGATTGATGGGATAAAAAAAAAAAAATGGTGGATTTTTACTATTATAGACAGGTTTTTTTACACACTGTGGACACAAATCTGTGTTCAAACACCTTATAAAAGTGAACTTTGCATAACAGGTCCCGTTTAACGTGTCATGACTTTTGATTTTCAACCAATGCTGCTCTGCTTATAAAATAAATATTGACTTTGTTTGATATTTGATTAAAAACTTACAGTAATATATAAAAGTAAAAGCATTCCTTGTTTTAGAATGCTGAGTGATTTTTATGTGTACAAATTCAAATAATCCTAGGTGATTTGTATTTATATATATAGTCATCATAGTTAACCGCAATTCCAACTGGCATTCTTCTTCATTTTCATAATCTCCCCAACTCCAAAACTGCAAAGTAACGCCCCGAGGAAAGACATATTATAAATCTCATAGCTGCATCATTAGGTTAATTACCTCACAAATGCACAGCGGCTGGGTATGTTCACTTCAGAACGATGACTGCGAGACGTGATGACACTGGCTGTCTTTGAGAACGTCCTCATAATTGCCCCAGCTCTGACATGCATCTGTCAATGACACACTGCTCACGTTAATGCCCTTCTGTCCACAAAAACCAAGGGGGAAGGAGGTATTTTGGTAGTTTGAGGTCGGACAGGTTGCCCTTCGGAGACCGTGGGAGGCCCGAACTGGAGCCATTGGTTTAGATTGGTATCGTGTTAATGGTTCCCCAGACTCTGAGACCCACACTGGAAAACCGTAAGAGGCTGAAGAATGCAGATCTCCCTGAATCAATGTCACAATTAGAGGCAATTGCACATACAGATTTGAGTCAGGCATCCAGACACAATGTGCATGTTAAAACGTGGCTCATCTCATACTGCCCCGTCTCCCCTTAGTCATTGACAGTGTTTTATATACGCAGTTATGCAGTTTAACACCCTATAGACCACAGTACAAACTGTCAATGACGTTTCACTTTCACAAAGCATCCAGTGATGCATACATTATCTAGTAGCATACAATGTCTAGTAGCAGCCGTCAGTCCTCCTCCCTGCTCAGCGCCACTGTGCTGGGCCGTTATGAGAAACATGTCAAGCATCTGTGATTTGGAGACAGGGATAGAACTAATAGCACTAATCAGAGTAAATCTGCCCCTATTGTCTCTGCTCTGAGTGATAAGACAAGTGGAGGGGCTGTGGTACCCCCCGACAGACTGATGAGAAAATGAATGCTGAACTCGCCTGGGGAATGGAGTAAACAGATCGATGAAATCAGCTTTTTTCTGAAAATTATCAGATTGTCAGCGTAAGACCCGTACTTTTGTCTTACGAATTTAAAAAGTAGTTATCTGCAACAGTTAATCTGTAAACGTTTTTTTTTTTCTTTGTGATCTAACACTTTAGTTTTTTTTGTTATGTTTGTGTAACCTAGTGTTCAGTAGGTTGATTCAGTGTTGTTGAATAATAATTTAGACTTGAAATCTTACCCCCCCCCCCAAAAAAAAATAATAATAAAAAAATTAAAATATTAAAAAAATTAATAATAATTTGCTTCATCTGGTAATATTCCTTTGTTTGTAAAATGGTGAAAAAAAATAAATAAATAATTATATACACACACACACACACACACACACACACACACACACACACACACACACACACACACACACACACACACACACACACACACACACACACACACACACACACATCAATGTTGTTGTATTATGGACACTTTTTATTGACATAATGATTTTTATACTGTACTAAATGTTTATTCTATCACCTAACCCTAAACCTACCCATCACAGAAAACTTTCTGCAATTTAACATTTTCAAAAAACATAATTTAGTCTAATTTAATATGTTTTACTCATGGGGACCAAAATGACCCCACACGTAGGATTTTGGATATTGCCATCTTTGTGGGGACATTTTGTCCTCAAAATGTATGGTTTTATCTGGACCACACACATGCACAAAGTTTGCAATCAGTGATTTTTAAAATTATAAAAAAATTTAGATCAAAATAACAGTAATATTGTAAAATATTGTTAAAGTTTCTATGTGAATATATTAAAAAATTAAATGTATTCTTGTGATGATAAAGCTGAATTTTCAGCATCATTACTCCATTCTTTAGTGTCACTTTCATCAATCTTATTGTTGTGCTTCTTTATATTTTAGTGGAAACCATGATAGAGTTTTATCAAGATTCTCTGATCAATTTAAATTACAATATTGCTGCATGTATTTGACATGGAAATCTTTTGTGTATAGAGATGCTGCTGAGAGAGCAGAGGTGAAGATAAGTGAGCACACTCAATTGTGTTGCTTTTCACTCTCTTAGATGATCGCTGAATTAGCTTATTTGGATAGTTTCAATTAGCTCTTTCAAAACACAAAATGTCACAGGCATTTTAAATGCTTTATTTGTGTTTTTAAATAAAAGCATAAGTTCAGAATGTGTATTTCTATGTTGCCCTACAATACTACCACATATAGGTTCTCTTTGCCATCGCGATAACATTATTAGTTATTCTCAAGCAATATTTTAAGATCCTGTCTGCTTTAAAAATACATTGATATTCACAAGCAGCGATCGCCTACAGACATTAACTCAGCTTTTCCTTTGAAACGGCTGATTATGAGTTCCAGTTACTTCAGAGTGAAGTAGGAGTAACACAGAAGTGAGATGGAGACAGCCAGAAGGAGAAAAATCTGAAATATTGCCTTGTCTGGTTCATAAAGTTCAGCGTCAACAATCCAAATGGATTTCTCATTCTCCCATTGGTGATGGTATGTGGTGTGGTTTGACACGGCTTTGTGCAGACCCCATACACACAAACTCCCTATTCGGCCTCTCAGCCAGCCACCGCGCCATCACTCAATCCTCTCCTTGTTATAGAGCTCATAAATGTCAAAAATATCAGAGCCATTACAGCAATACCTCCATTTATGCTCTTTTTAGGAAAGTGATCTTTTGCTGGGTGATGATGGGGTGTCTGCCGGGTCATTTGGATGGAGAGTTGCTCGGCTTCCCTCTGTCGATGCCTCTCAGCTCCTGCTGCGATGAGGCCCTTTGCTGTGTCTGGCATGAAAGATAAAGGGATGAAAATGAAGTATATTCGGCCACATGGGATCCCGGCCAGGTGAGAATATATTGAGGTTGTGGCATGATGTAATGGTCTGGCTTAGTTCTCCATTTGTACCAGCTTTGCAGCTCATTATGTGGCCTTCCTCTCCACATGGTTGCAATAATCAAAGGGCTTTCCTCAAAATCCAGTGATGTGTGTCTGTGATAATTCTATTAACGTAGCTTGAATTATGATGTATTAATATTAGGGATACAGGGTAAACCAGGATTAGTTTTGTGTGTAAAAAGATTAAGCCACACATACAAGATACAGCTCGTTAACATCGTATTGTTTTTTTGTTTTTTTTAAAAATGCTATACATCTTGATTTTTACATATTTTTCCTAACTGCATTTATGCTTTTAAAGGGAAAAAAACAATGTAGATACTCTAGCTGCTAAATAATACCATTTGCGGAAAAGAGAAAATTTGTGGACATAGTTTTCCCAATGTGGGACAGGTTTACAATCTCATGCTGGCAGAATATATTCCTGAAATAAACTTTCCAGCCTCTGGGAGTGAAAACAACTCCTTTTCTTTAGTGAGTGCTACTGGCCTCAATCTGATATTCATCAGCGGGGATAACCTCTGACCTCTGGAATCATGTGATGCTGAGTGCTGGGGATCGTGCTGTAGCCAGACAGTCTGCCTGTGTGGCAGCATCTCTTCCTCGCTAACATGCCCTCATCTTTCTCTTTCCCCCCCTCTACCTCCTCCCCGATCCTGTGGTTAGGCTCAACAATATCACTATGTATTTGCTTTGTAAATATTTTTTCACACCATCCTCCCTCTTAAAAGACTTCAGAATAAAAAGAAAACTCTCACAATCATCACAGTTGGGCAGTGCTTTTTTTACCATATTAAACTGCTAAAAGGCATATATTCAAGGTCGTTTATATTTAAAGATTTAAACTATATCACACAAGTCAGACTTGTGTATTTCTGTTGTATTCTATTAATTTTATTTTTTTAAAACATTAGGTTAATATTTAGGGGTTTTGTGCTTGAATTAATTGGACAAATCAGCTGTGCATACCATTCATCCTAAATAGCATGTGGGATTAGAATAATGTGAAACACTCAGTCTTATGTCAATCTTGAGTACCTTTAGAGTAGTATTGCACCCTTCATATTTCCGAAAAGTCTTTAGTTTTGTTATATTTATAAAAGAAAGATAGGCTGTACCGAGTCTTTCCGGAGCGGCTGGAGGCGTACCGTTTGGGAGGAGCTAAAGAGCCACAAGCACATGCAGCTACGGCTTTGAGAGCGTCTTTGAAAACTGTGAGATCCTTAAACGTGGAAAAGAAAAGTTATCCTAAATAAACCATGGCTATCAATCAGATACAACTCTACATATATGGTCCAGAATCTGATCTGGAGGCTGAAACTGAACAGGAGCAGCAGCAATAGCAGGACGTCTCTATGTGGTACTGTAACTATTTGCTTAGTGACTTGTCAACATGTGCGTGTGTTTACTCATGGTTTATGAGGACATGATTTGGTTTATGACAGTAGCAAGCGGAACGGTTTTGCACGTCAGACTACTTTGCACGTCACTACTACTTTGTGTGAACGGCACCTAGCCTAGGTTTAATATTAAATAATTCATTTAGTTAAACACCTATAGTGGTCAGCTAAACAAATGTATTTAAACACACACCATACTTTGCATGCTGCATTGATAAAAGATCATGTTGTTTACTGATGTATACGCAACAATAGCCACATTTACATTTTACATTTAATCATTTAGCAGACGCTTTTATCCAAAGCGACTTACAAAAAAGGGGAGAGTAATAGAAGCAACGAAACGGACAAGGCCAACCCTGTAAGAGCTGTAAGAAATCTCAATTAATTAGCACAGTACACTTTTTTTTTTTTTTTTTTATAGAGATCTACAACAAAAACTCACGTACGCAAAATGCTGAGCACTGGAATTTGATAGCTATGATAACAACCCATTAGCACTAAGGCTGTTGCCCCAGCTGTTGTCGTTAATGCAGATTCAGTGGCCCAATGGGTTGGTTTTGTATGGCATTCTAGCTAAACGCGCAGCAATAGCCATCTACAACAAAAACTCACGTACGCAAAATACAGAACACTGGATTTTGATAGTTATGATAACTATGTAACAAATCCGGATGAGAGACGTAGATATGATCCAGGAGTGTACGCTTTTTGGTCGTTGCTGTGGTGATCAGTAAGTGCTATTCTGTATTGGTCAGGTGCAATTGGAAAAGATGTGTCACGAATTGAGATCGGCAGGTCATTCCACCAGGTGGGAACGGTCCAGGAAAATGTCCGTGAGAGCGATTTCATGCCTCTTTGAGATGGAACCACGAGGCGCCGCTCGCTCGCAGAACGCAAGCTTCTGGAGGGTGTGTAAGTCTGAACAAGTGAGTTTAGGTATATTGGTGCAGAGCCAGTGGTTGTTTTGTAGGCGATAACTAGCGCCTTGAATTTGATGCGAGCAGCCATTGGCAACCAGTGCAGTTTGATGAAGAGAGGCGTAACGCACTTCTTTGGTGACATTGTTGATTTCGAAAATTCCTGTGACTGCAGTGCAGCCGCCCTTTACCAGAAAAGCGTGTTTATGGGCGTACATTTGCTCCCTCACTCTGGTTCCGGGAGAAGAGCCCATACAAGGAACTTCCGTCCCATATGACATCACGCAAACCCATACTCGAAAAAAAACTTTCCGAAACTTGTGAGAAACCGTACGTTTTTGACACAGAAATCAAACGTCCATCAAACGTCCAACTTATGTTTTGAAACTTTTGAAATCTCTCTTCCTGAAAGGAGGAATTTTCCTGAAATAAAATGCATAAATCTCTTGTCTTAGGGGGATATAAGTGGGGGAAGCACAATCATTTGAATATACTCCAGGGTTTCTACTGATACAAAGCCTTATGCTAATCGCTGAAGTAACCCTTTAAGAATTCAGATAGCACAAGCGCAAAGCAGATACCTTTGGCCAATATATTAAATGTATCATTATGCAAAAAAAAACTAAAAACATAATCTCTTCGCACGAAGGACCCTTCACTAGCAGATCAACGTGCTTCCTGTTTCCTCTCCAATACAGTAGAAATAACTTTTTTAGTAGTGTAAATTATAATAATGTGGAGTGTAAAACTGCAGGCCGGCAGAATGCATATTAACTATGCAGCAAAATGCAATTTTATGACACTCTAGTATATCCCAAACTTTGCCTGCTTTTCTCCTACACACCACAACAAGAGTACATATTTTAGGGTGTTGTATGAGTGAACAAATTGGGACACAGCAAATTACTTTCCACAGGCGTTATAGGGGAGATCGGATCATTTTAATTGATCAGATTTACTTTTTCATTCAATCTTGTTCAGCAAAATAAACTGATATTTATTGAAATAATTTTGTTTATTTGAGTGGGTTAAAAACTTGGCATCCACTTAAGCAATCTTTGTTTACCTCCTGAGTTGTTTGTTTATTTGTCATGTGAATCACACAATGAATGAATCATCACCAAGAAATGCAGAGTGGTCATTTTTCTATGATGGTCCATCTCCTGTGTCCCTGATGTGGTTCAATTAAAATTTCATCACACCTGCTTTTGCAAATACTAGTAGCCTAATCTCTAAATCCTGACGAGACTTGTAAAAATAGGATTACATTTTTAAAAACACATTTTTTTTCCACCAGATCCATCATCTCAATTCTGAAGAACAACTGTGCCTGTGATACTGTTAATTGTATTATGTTGCGCACACTGAGGGCTCACTGAACAAACTAAAGCATTCCACATATATTAGTCATATTACTGTACAAGCACTGGGAGCTGTGCTGTTTGGAGTAGAGCGTGAGACAACATGTTTGGCTGTCGAGCCCTGTTGTGGATAGAAGTGCTGGTGTAATTAGTGCTTGGTGATATAATAGTACATAGCCTGATCTCCCCCCCCCCCCCCCCCATTCGTCACAAAGCCTTTTAGAGCAAGAACAAGCGGAGCATTGGCAATATGACATTAAGGTCTCAACTTGGCCAAAGAAGCTGGACGCCCCATGGCGGCTGGCCGTTGACCAGCGGCCCATATGAACCCACAAGTGGCTCCCAGCTGTAGTGGGGCCTAAAAAGAGGCGCTGTGCTTAACTTGCTCCAGCCCACTTGCTCGTCTGAGAACATGTGTGGGGTACGAGCGAACAGGTTTGTCTTTGATGAGAGAGTTTGTTTTTGGTTCTCAGTGAGGAGAGAGAGGTGGCATAGTCTGGCTGCTGACGTAGCCTGTGGGACAGCCGAGACCGTGTGGGGGGTACAGCTCGCCAGGCAGCTGGGAGCTCCTGTGCTGGGATGTCTGCCTGTGGATTTAGCTCTCTGTGGACATGTCTAGATACTGTGTCTTTATTTCCAATGGCCAACCCGCTGGACAAGAGGCCTGTACTGTGTGTGCTCTCCGAAATGAATGCGTCTCTGTTAGAACTTTTCCAAGCTGTGCCAACTGTCCTCTGATGTCTGAAAAGCTGACCTAACACACGTAGTTTAACGTACCAATTAGGGGCGTGATGACATTTCGAAAATGGATTTGGTAAAAGAGATGCAACATTTTTTACTCAGTGTGTTGCATAAACACCACATAATTCAGTTAAGTTTATTTAAATGTTCCTACGCTATGACCCATAAGGAGACGGCATCATTCACAATCATGCTTCATTAAGTCCGATGTTTCCAATAACGGTAAATTTTTCAATGTATTTGTGACAATAATTTGTTTCCCACCTACAGAAAACAGAACTGGGAATCAATATTGAATGATTTAATTAAATTCTGATATACAAACTCCCGAATTGATTCATCCAATTAAACCCTCATCTTAATAAACCTTAAATAAGATATTAAATTATCTACAGAAAAGTGGTACAGAAAACATGCAAAGAGACTCTTCGCCTTTTGTGCTTTTGTGTTTCCCGTACAGCTTTTCCATTTCGCTGATGTTTAATTTTCAGCCCCACTTAAAAAAAAAAAAAAAACTTACCTAAGTTATGAATATGATTTATCAGTGTGATCAACTAAAAGATTGAATTAAAGAATCAATAGCAAACCTTTCAAATGAAGAACACAACAAATCGGAAATTTTTTATTTTCCCCAGACCTAAATCACACCAATATAACGAGTTATAATAAACCAACACCCATTTTAGTGCCTTTGAAGAGCCATCTGCAATGGCCACTCACTGAATCCTGGGAGTGGAGAGGAAGGTCCAGGCTGCTCAGGGCCACAACCTGATTAAGTCCACAAAGTGGGCTCGAAGTTGGAGTCAGACAAAATAAGTGTCAAGAGAGCGTGCTGCTAATTATGCCTTGACTATTACCTGGACTGACAGCAAGAGAATGGGAGGAGAGGGGGTGGGTCCGGAACATTCAGTCAAGCAGAAAGTTCCCAAACGCTGAGGCTAACACAGGTCAAGTGATTTGGCGCCTCGGGTGTATTAAAGCTATTTACAAGAGGCAGAGGGATTTATGGTGCTTTTGCACAGTCTGTTCTTTTATATGACCTGGCACTAGGTGGTCATGCTTTCTGACCTACTCAATCATTATTTCAACCCAATAAAAATCTTTCTTTTCATATGTATTTAGGTTGCGTTTTAGGGGCTAGAAGTGTTCAACGAGAGAATTGCGTCTCTGCAGGCTCCATAATCTCAGTCAGGCTGTCTTTTTCATAATGACTCTATAAATAACACAGGAGCACAAATGTTTTTGTATAGTTTTACAGTTGTTATACAGTGGGGCCACAAGTTATTGAAGCTCAACCAAAGAAGTGTTATGATCTAAAATAATAAAGAAATATGTAAGATTCTCCACTGATGAAATAAGTATTATTATTATTTTTTTACATTGATCATGTGACTCCTGTATCATTAAAGCTCAAGATGCCTTTTGAATAATCTCAAATCACACTGGAGAACATTATCATTTTACAAAGTTTTTACACAAACTCTTGGAGTTCATGCAGCTTTGTCAATAATGCAAAAGAGAGACAAACCAAATAATAAGACATTCTGAAATTCATGTGTTTTTTTGTCCAGCTTTAACTGGTTCTAACACTGATCATTTATCATTAAAAAATATATGTATTTGTCATATTTAATATATAATTATTTTTTACATGTCTCATGATGATATATTTTTTCATAAAATTGATTAACCAAATGTAAAACCTAATGTAAACATTTTCTGAGTGGAATGGAATGCGAACCATGCATTGGAGAGGCAGGTAATCCACAACCACATTTTTGCAGCTTGCGTATACTTCCATCTAGTGGACATAAATGATCAAATTGAAAGAATCTAACCGTGTTGAAACAGATTTGCTTTTTTTTCTTTCTTTTAGTAAATTATGGTATATTTTACTGTAGATTTTTACTGATTATTATTTTATTGGAAAAAAATTAAGAGACCTCTTAACATTGAGACATTTCAGAGCTGTGTGTGTGTATATATATATATATATATATATAAATATAAATATAATATATATATATATATATATATATATATATATATATATATATATATATATATATATATATATAATATAAATATAATATAAATATAAATATAAATATATATATATGTGTGTGTGTATGTGTGTGTGTGTAATATTTTGTAATGCACACACCTTTCTAATATTTTGTTGGTCCCCTTTAGGTAGGTGGTACGTAACAAAGTAACATCCACATGTGACCCAAGGTTTCCCAGTAGAACATTACCCAAAGCATCACACTGCCTCCGCCGGCTTGCCTTCTTCCCATAGTGCATCCTGGTGCCATGTGTTCTCGAGGTAAGCAATGCACACGCACCCGGCCATCCATGTGATTTAAAAGAAAACATGATTTATCAGACCAGGCCACCTTCTTCCATGGCTCCGTGGTCCAGTTCTGATGCTCACATGCATGGGCACCCTGACTGGTATGCAGCTATGCAGCCCCATAAGCAACAAACTGTGATGCTCTGTGTATTCTGATACCTTTTGTCAGAACTAGCATTAACTTCTTGAGCAATTTTAGCTACAGTTTTCTGTTTGATCGGACCACACGGGCCAGCCTTCGTTTCACATGTGCATCAGTGAGTCTTGGCCGCCCATGACCCTGTTTCCGGTTCACCACTGTTTCTTCCTTTGACCACTTTTGATAGATACTGACCACTGCAGACCAGGAACCCCCCACAAAAGCTGCAGTTTTGGACCTATCACAATTTGGACCTTTCCATGTCAAATTCTCTCAAATCCTTACGCTTGCCCATTTTTCTTGCTTCTAACACATCAACTTTGACGACAAAATGTTCACTTGCTGCCTAATATATGTTTGTGTGTGCATGTGTGTAAATATACAGCATCAAAAATACTGCATAACTGCAGATCTGGTCAATGACATAAAATGTCTGATGGCTCAACAAGTTTCATGGCCCCCAGTCTGCAATAAACTGATAGTGTTGTCATGACGACACCAGCTGCACAAGTGAGACATTAAAGTAGTATGAAAATCAGAAAGACAGGAAAAGCTTAAAACATAATTTCAGTGATTCCATATATCTCATATTTCATATGATTTATTTTTTCGGTGGAGGTGGGCTTTATGTGGAATGGTAAACAATTACAGAGATACGTTTATTACAACAATATGAGAAAAAAACGGTCTTTTTGTTTTGTTTGTCTGAATATTGAGTATTTCCCACTTATTCAGGGTCTTGCACTTTATGTTAGTTTTCCTCAGTTACACATAGCATATTGTAATGACAAGTGTTGAAATTGACATTTTGTCCTTGGATATATGGTATTGTGCTCAGGTTGTGTGAATCCTTGATAGAGCTCATTTGTCTGTCAAAACAAAAGGTCAGTTTCTTCACTCACTTAACCTGAAGAGCATACTGAAAATGAAGAAGGTAAAAAACAATACAAAGCATTTTTTATTCACAGTATTGACCCAGTCAAATACCACATTCTTTCCTAACAACATTCTTCAGTTCTCAGAGCCTTTCTTTTGAGCATTGAGGAAAATGTACTTTGTTGGTCATGAAGAGATATCTAATCAAGATATTTAAAAAACTGCAATATGTGAATAATTTTTATTAAGTTTGACTTTCAAGGGATCTTCAATTGCATTTCACTTTAAATAAACTGAGTGCCCTTTCCATGGTATTTGCATTAGCAGGATGATTTGATTTCCTGATCCATGTATAATAAGTTCCTCATTAAGCGAACATGAGGAAAGTATTACTTTTGGATGGAGGTTAGACAGTTACAAATGGGATTGTTGACACTTTTGCCATTAGTATTTATAAGCAACTGAGAAAAGCACAAATGTCAGAGCATGTCAAAACTTCTGAAGGGTATTGGAATAAATGGTTCTATGAAGAAAGTTTAACATCCTTGAAACCTTTCTATTGCTAAAGGGTCTATTACTAAAAGGTTCTTTATAGTGAAAAAGGGTTTCTTATATAGACATTAGTACATTTTCTTCAGCAACACTAAATGGTTCTCTTTTGAGGACAGAAAGAGGCCAGAGATACATGGCTCCTCCCTCAGTATAAGTAAAAACATTCCAGCCAAGTGAGAGCCAGCGAATTTGAAACCCTGGAAGTCCCTGTTTTTTGGTCCCTTCTCCTTGTGAGCACTCACACACTTAACAGAAGACAAGGACGCTCCATAAGCAGCCGCAGCACATCTTTTTTGAGAGAGCTTTTGTTTTGTGGAGTACATAAAAGCGTCCCATATCCAAAGCCACCATGAAAGCCACCATATTTTTCATTCTCCTGACCGTTTTGCCTCATTCCAGAGGTCAGTACCACTATCAGGGCCTGATGAACTACCTGGAAAACAGGATGCTCGCAATGGAGGTAAGAGAATTTTGGTTAATCTGGTCTCATTTCAATACTGTCTGCAGTCCTGCTAGTTTTCAGCCATTTTACAGAGGCATCCACTTTTCTGGACAAATGTCAAAACTCTGAAACAATTCTAGTTCGGAGAGTTTTTGACATTTATTCAACTCGACAACACTTGAAAATGTTGGCAATATCTGAAGCACAGTTTGTTCAAAGGGAGAGTACAGACACTCTGAAGTAACCCAGTCCCTCAGACACAGCAGTGACTTCTCAAACCAAAGAACCATACCATATCTTAGATCAACAGACAAAATGTCTTTTTCTAAGCAAGTGCTGGTTCGTGTCTACCTAAGATGTACTGTAGTCTTTTTTGTACACTAAGTGAAGTTGTACCCCAGAGCAGAAAAACATCTCCCTGATTGACAGAATAGTTTATCTTAGCACTTTTGTTCTTAGTGAATCTGTGCTAAAAAAGTCACAACACTGATTCAATAAGCAAAATAATTACTCATGATTAAGTTGACACTTCATTAAAATAATGCATTTATTCAGTCAATTTGCATGTCATATGCAGACAGCCAGGACTATTTTGATTACCTGAATCAGCAGGAGTCCACTGAACATGGTGTTATTAAAATAAGTGTGAGGTATGGTTCAAGAAGACTAAATGCCCATTCTTAAGAGTTTTTTTTCTGCTTAGAAATATATACATATATATTTTAATCTAGTCCCAAAGTATATAAAGACAAAACATATTTCATTATTATGGAGTAAAAAAACTTATGCAAAACAAAGTTTGTTTTGATTCAAAATCATGTAAAATTAATGTCAGCTAGAGCAGTTAACCTGGAGCAAAATACCCCTGGGGCAGCCACATGGATGTTACATTGTACATACAGGTCCTTCTCAAAAAATTAGCATATGTGATAAAAGTTCATTATTTTCCATATTGTAATGATAAAAATTAAACGTTCATATATTTTAGATTCATTGCACACCAACTGAAATATTTCAGGTCTTTTATTGTTTTAATACTGATGATTTTGGCATACACCTCATGAAAACCCAAAATTCCAAAAAATCTCAAAAAATTAGCATATTTCATCCGACCAATAAAAGAAAAATGTGTTTTTAATACAAAAAAGTAAACCTTCAAATAATTATGTTCAGTTTTGCACTCAATACTTGGTCGGGAATCCTTTTGCAGAAATGACTGCTTCAATGCGGCGTGGCATGGAGGCGATCAGCCTGTGGCACTGCTGAGGTGTTATGGAGGCCCAGGATGCTTAAATAGCGGCCTTAAGTTCATCAAGAGTGTTGGGTCTTGCGTCTCACAACTTTCTCTTCACAAAATCCCACAGATTCTCTATGGGGTTCAGGTCAGGAGAGTTGGCAGGCCAATTGAGCACAGTAATACCATGGTCAGTAAACCATTTACCAGTGGTTTTGGCACTGTGAGCAGGTGCCAGGTCACGCTGAAAAACGAAATCTTCATCTCCATAAAGCTTTTCAGCAGATGGAAGCATGAAGTGCTCCAAAATCTCCTGATAGCTAGCTGCATTGACCCTGCCTATGATAAAACACAGTGGATCAACACCAGCAGCTGACATGGCACCCCAGACCATCACTGACTGTGGGTACTTGACACTGGACTTCAGGCATTTTGGCATTTCCTTCTCCCCAGTCTTCGTCCAGACTCTGGCACCTTAATTTCCGAATTACGCAAAATTTGCTTTCATAAGAAAAAAGTACTTTGGACCACTGAGCAACAGTCCAGTGCTGCTTCTCTGTAGTCCAAAGTGGCTTGACCTGGGGAATGCGGCACCTGTAGCCCATTTCCTGCACACGCCTGTGCACGGTGGCTCTGGAGATTTCTACTCCAGACTCAGTCCACTGTTTCCGCAGGTCCCCCAAGGTCTGGAATCGGTCCTTCTCCACAATCTTCCTCAGGGTCCAGTTACCTCTTCTCGTTGTGCAATGTTTTTTGCCAAACTTTTTCCTTCCCACAGACTTCCCACTGAGGTGCCTTGATACAGCACTCTGGGAACAGCCTATTCGTTCAGAAATTTCTTTCTGTGTCTTACCCTCTCGCTTGAGGGTGTCAATGATGGCCTTCTGGACAGGGTCGGGTCGGCAGTCTTACCCATGATTGCGGTTTTGAGTAATGAACCAGGCTGGGAGTTTTTAAAAGGTTTAGGAATCTTTTGCAGGTGTTTAGAGTTAATTAGTTGATTCAGATGATTAGGTTAATAGCTCGTTTAGAGAACCTTTTCATGATATGCTAATTTTTTGAGATAGGAATTTTGGGTTTTCATGAGCTGTATGCTAAAATCATCAGTATTAAAACAATAAAAGACATGAAATATTTCAATTGGGGTGCAATGAATCTAAAATATATGAAAGTTTAATTTTTATCATTACATTATGGAAAATAATGAACTTTTATCACATATGCTAATTTTTTGAGAAGGACCTGTATTTAATGGACTTGAAGAAAATTATTTCTTTTATTTAGCAAGGTTGCATTTAATTAATCGATATGTGACCATAAAGCCATTTATAATGTTAAAAATAATTTTTCTAAAATAACTGCTGTTCTTTTGAACTTCTGTTTTCATCAAAGAATCCTAAAAAGCATCATGCTTTCAACAAAATGTTAAGCAGCACACCTGTTTGCAACATTGATAATAATTTTTTATAATAATAATTTTATGCACAATCAAGTCACTAAATAGTTGCATAAAAATATAACTGATTTGTGGACCTGAAGGCTATCAACAATTGTCGATTCCTTCAACTCTGCAAGAACCAGTGAAAAATTGTAGAGGCAAGGATTTTTCACAATTCGTTAAAAGAATACGTATTGCATTTTAAGCCCTTGACTGATAGCCTCAGATATTACTTAGGTTCTCCATTTCCTAAGTTCAGATAACAATTGATTTTGCCTTTGACTAGGAAAAAGATGCTGACACATGCTGTCTAGAATTACTCAGCACTTCTGAACCATCATTACCAGCAGGCTTTCAATAAAGCACATAAAATGATTCACCACTGGAATAAGTTCAACATTTGGAAAGAATTTGCTGCACTTTTTGATCTGGCTGCGGATCATCTTAAACAATTACGTGACTCATTAGTGTATTTGTCTTTCTTCCAGGAACGCATTGCCCTGTGGCATGAACAAAACAACCGGTACAACTCCGACCTGAAGGAATTCCGGCAGCAGGCTGCAGACCTGTTGGAGAAGTTGGGCAAGGAGCACAGTAAACTGCGTTTGGACATGGAGGGCGCAGGAGCACGGGTAGACCGCGTGGAGCGTGAGATGGACTATATTGAAACCAAGAATCCACCTAAGCCTTGTGTGAAAGCAGCAGACAAAATGGTGGAACAGGATGTGGTTGTCAAAGAGAAGAAGAAGGAAGACTTCTTCGAGCTCTCTGGTGAGTCGGGGAAATCAGGTTTTGACAGCTGAAGCCCAACTTTTGATCATGTACTGTCAGTTTTTGCCTAGACATACTCTTGGTCGAGGTAGACTATATTTAGCCTAACATTACAAATCAGACCAGTTTAGGGGGATATTTCCAGAATTCTCCCTGGAAAATTGTAATACTGGAAAATCTAATTGGGAGAGTGAATGGCTGCAATTCAAGACCGAGAGGTTGAACAAAAAGCATATGCTTTGATTAAGACATTTGTATTTTATGAGAACTAGCATCCCAATTACACTCATCCATATTGGGATTGTGCTGCGGGTGTTTGATCTCACTTGAACAAGTATTTGCTTTAATGGTAGAAAATGTTTTTTTTGCTAATGCTTGGCTGCCTTTACATTGAGGATTTATTTATTTAGAGGAAACTTGCTGTGTCCTGGTAATTAGGAAACAAGGAACAAAGAATCAAGTGTCACAAAGTGTCGCAAATCACTCAGTGTGCGTTCTTCTCCACGTGGGAGATCAACAAGAACACGGCCCCTTTTTTACGTATTCTTGTGGGGAGAGGGTTAGTCAACAAACGGTTCTAGTGACGTCATTAAAGCAGGAAGTGCAGGGCTGTAGTCCAAACCGGCCGTTCGCTGTAGGCTTTGAAAGGGAACTTCTGTTAAATATAATATCTCGCTTGGCATTGAACTTTGAGCTTTATAATTTTACTGGTATTATTTATGCTATAACAGCAACTTTACACACTAACTAAATTTTGAAAGATGGGATTGCGAAGAACAGGACCTTTAATGTTACGCAATTGTTGGGTTCTGGCCTATTTTGTTGTCCAGAATGTTGGATTCAAAGCAGATTAATGATTTCTTGTTTCATATGCCTGTTTATCAGACACCTATATAGTAGATCCAATGAAGGCTGAAGACAAAATTCCAGTCCATTAAATTTATTTATTTTCAAACAAAAAATATTTATATATACTACGGTTCAAAATTGTACGGTTCTTTCTAAGATTCTGATTTAACGATCAAGAAACATTTATTAAAGGGTTAGTTTACCCAAAATAAAATATGTCATTAATGACTCACTCTAATGTCGTTCCACACCTGTAAGACCTCCGTTCATCTTCAGAACACAGTAAATACAATACAAAATACATTTTGGTCCAAAAAAAGCAAAAACTATGACTTTGTCTTCTCTTCCGCGTTTGTTTTCAAATGAATCAGTGTATTGATTCATGATTCGGATCGCCAAGGTCATGTGATTTCAGCAGTTTGGCAGTTTGACACACAATCCAAATCATGTATCACTAAGCTGATTCATGACCATTTGAATCTTTATTTGAGGTTTGTAAACAAACACGGAAAAGAAGACAATGCTGAATAAAGTCGTAGTTTTTGCTATTTTTGGTCCAAAATGTATTTTCGATGCTTCAAGAGATTCTAATTAACTAACTGATGTCACATATGGACTACTTTGATGGTGTTTTTATTCCCTTTCTGGACATGGAGAGTATAGTGTGCATACACTTAGATACACTGTCAGACTAAATATAAAATATCTTAAACTGTGTTCTGAAGATGAACGGTGGTCTTACGGGTGTGGAACGACAATAGGGGGAGTCATTAATGAAATTCATTTTGGGTGAACTAACCCTTTAATATGATCAATTTTGAAAACAGTTGTGTTGCTTAATATGTTTGTGAAAACCATACATTTATTTCAGGATTCATTGATGAATATAAAAACACAGCAGTTATCTGAAATAAATATATTTTAACAATGTCTGCGCTGCTATTTGATTAATTAAATAAAAAAAAAAAATTTAAATCTTAAAAAAATTATATTACTATTAAGAAAAATAATTAAAATAGCATATTAGCATTTCCAAGATTGGATGATTGCTATATATATTCATTTTATATATAAATATATATACACACTCACCTAAAGGATTATTAGGAACACCATACTAATACTGTGTTTGACCTTTCTATTTCTACCAATTCTAAGTGGCATTGATTCAACAAGGTGCTGAAAGCATTCTTTGGAAATGTTGGCCCGTATTGATAGGATAGCATCTTGTAGTTGTTAGAGATTTGTGAGATGCACATCCAGGGCACGAAGCTCCCGTTCCACCACATCCCAAAGATGCTCTATTGGGTTGAGTTTTGGTGACTGTGGGGGCCATTTTAGTTCAGTGAACTCATTGTCATGTTCAAGAAACCAATTTTAAATGATTCGAGCTTTGTGACATGGGGCTTTATCCTGCTGGAAGTAGCCTTCAAAGGATGAGTACATGGTGGTCATAAAGGGATGGACATGGTCAGAAACAATGCTCAGGTAGGCTGTGCCATTTAAACGATACCCAATTGGCACTTAGGGGCCCAAAGTGTGCCAAGAAAACATCCCCCACACCATTACACCACCACCATAAGCCTGCACAGTGATAACAAGGTAGGATGGATCCATGTTCTCATTGGCCCTCATTTATCAAAAGTGCGTACATCAAATTTCCAGCGTACACCTTGCGTACACCCAAACCCATGGTGACTTTGAGATTTATCAATATATCAATATTTGTTTGTTTATTTGGGTGCCTTTAATCCCACTCTTTAAACTCCCAAATAAAACAATTTCGTTTTTTTTCCACTTCCATTGTGATGGTCTCGATGGGCGCGTCTCAATCATCTTACTAGTCCACTAGTCAGGGCACTGATCAGGGAGTCAGCCTATTGACTTATGTCCTAATCAGTGCCCTGACTAGTGGACTAGTAAGATGATTGAGACGCGCCCGATCTCCACGTCGGAGAAGTTTTGCTTCTTTGCCGTCTTCCGTGTCCATGGCATAAAATGAGGGCGTGGGGGAGGCAGAGACTTCAATATATAGGGGCGTGTTATTCTAATAACGATCCTTTTCAGCCGTGGCATTTATCAAGGGCAAGTATTGCGTACACCTGGGCCCTGATTTATCAAGGGTGCGTACGCACAGTTCTGTGCGTAGTGAGTGCGTAAGAACAGTTTCAAGCAAAGTGTGGGATTTACCAACTTGTACTTATACGTAGAAATGTGTGTAAATATAAGCACACCTCTGAGCATG
Organism: Pseudorasbora parva; assembly: GCF_024679245.1. NCBI lineage: Eukaryota > Metazoa > Chordata > Actinopteri > Cypriniformes > Gobionidae > Pseudorasbora > Pseudorasbora parva. Next base: position 21,777,913 of record NC_090177.1, on the reverse strand, counting down.
CTTACGCAGAGAAACTAGTGGTAGAACAGCGATACTACACATAAAACAGCATGTAAAGGGTTACTTCAGCAATTAACCTGTGGCTTTGTATCAGTAGAAACCTGGGAGTATATTCGAATGATCGTCCTAAATTTATTTGACACTAAATTTATATATAAAATTATGCATTGTCTTTAAAATGACTATATATCTTCATCTATAGATGGATGGATGGATGGATATATAGATATAGATATAAAGTCATTTTAAACACAATTGTGTAATTGGTTTCTAACCCTAAAAAAGTTGTGACAAATGTTGGATGCAATTATTTACTTGGACCCAACCCACAGTTCCCTTACTGAAATCCTCAACAAGCCAAAATAAAATGGGGCTTGCATGCTATCGCCAGATTTCCAAACAGATGTGGAGCCACAGACTGCACCCACATCGCCATAAAAGCACCATCATAAACCAACAAATTTAATTATGTAAATAGAAAAGTGTTTCATTCTGTTCTCTGCTAGACAAATAATCATTTGTGTTGCAAATTTGTTGTTGTTGTTGTTAAACGTCATTGTCGTCATTGTCATTGCCGTGAACGTCAAAATGATTGACTCATATTGTGTTTGTGAAGTTCCTCTTTTTGCCATAATTGCGGTGACAGAAAAAAAAAAACAATCTCGTGATTTTTAAAGGGATGTGTTGTCACCAGATATGTTTTTTTGGAGGCGTTTCTGAATGCTAATGACTGTGAACGTGAACGAGCATGGCACTTACGCACATGTGGGATTTATCAACAACGATTGCTTACTCATGTGCGTAAGAACTGTGTACGCACGTTCGATAAATACGGATTTTCTTGTACTTAGACACATTCTAAATTTCAGTCATACGACGAAATATAGAACCTTTTCTACGCACTGTTGATAAATGAGGGCCCTGGATTGCAGAGGTGCGCACAGTTTCATAAATCAGGCGGTGAGAGGAGTGGAAGCATAATCTTACGCCAACATATACCCCCTTTCTACGCAAAATTGATAAATGAGGGCCATTCTGTTTACACCAAATTCTGACTCTACCATCTGAATGTCTCAACAGAAATCGAGACTCAACAGACCAGGCAACATTTTTCTAGTCTTCAACTGTCCAATTTTGGAGAGCTCGTGCAAATTGTAGTCTCTATTTCCTATTTGTAGTGGAGATGAGTAGTACCCGGTGTGGTCTTCTGCTGTTGTAGCCCATCCGCTTCAAGGTTGTGCGTGTTGTGGCTTCACAAATGCTTTGCTGCATACCTCGGTTGTAACGAGTGGTTATTTCAGTCAAAGTTGCCTCTTCTATCAGCTTGAATCAGTCGGCCCATTCTCCTCTGACCTCTAGCATCAACAAGACATTTTCGCCCACAGGACTGCCGCATACTGGATGTTTTTCCCGTTTCACACCATTCTTTGTAAACCCTAGAAATGGTTGTGCGGGAAAATCCCAGTAACTGAGCAGATTGTGAAATACTCAGAACGGCCCGTCTGGCACCAACAACCGTGCCACGCTCAAAATTGCTTAAATCACCTTTCTTTCCCATTCTGACATTCAGTTTGGAGTTCAGGAGATTGTCTTGACCAGATAATTAGATAATTGCATTAATGATAAATTGAACAGGTGTTCCTTATAATCCTTTAGGTGAGAGTATTTAATATTACTAAATACTAAATATTTTTATTTTTTATTTTTTATAGAACACCCTGACTCAATTTATTTTTAATACAATTTCACCTACAAAATATGATAAATCATGACAGGAGAAACTAATAAAGCCTAACACATTTTTAATAAATTGTCTTTGAATAATCTCTTAGAAATAGTTCCCAATGGCCTGTATATTAAAATCAATATAATAATAATAATAATAATTCATTACATTTATATAGCGCTTTTCTAGACACCCAAAGCGCTATACATATAGAAGGGGGGAATCTCCTCAACCACCACCGATGTGCAGCACCCACCTAGATGATGCGACGGCAGCCATATTGCGCCAGAACGCTCACCGCACACCAGCTGATTGGTGGAGAGGAGACAGAGTGATTAAGCCAATCAGGATATGGGGATTATTAGGAGGCCATGATGGACAGAGGCCAATGGGCAAATTTGGCCAGGATGCCGGGGTTACACCCCTACTCTTTATCGAAGGACATCCTGGGATTTTTAACGACCACAGAGAGTCAGGACCTCGGTTTAACGTCTCATCCGAAGGACGGTGCTCTTTGACAGTACAGTGTCCCCATCACTATACTGGGGTGTTAGGACCCACACAGACCACAGGGTGAGCACCCCCTGCTGGCCTCACTAACACCTCTACCAGCAGCTACCTGGTTTTCCCATTTGGTCTCCCATCCAAGTACTGACCAGGCTCAGCCCTGCTTAGCTTCAGGGGGAAACCAGTCTTGGGCTGCAGGGTGATATGGCTGCTGGCAATATGTATTAACAATAAAGCTTGTTAAGTCTCACACAATCCTGCACATTTATAGAAGCATACATGACATTTAAGGGTCTATCTTTCAATAATGTTCAGGCTTACTTTAGTTTTAACTTCCTTTTTTTAACTCAATTTTCACATTTAAGTTTTCTAGGTGTATTTCTTTCATAAAGAACAAAACGCATTCAAACTAATTTAAAAAAGAAAAGAAAAATGTTTTTTCATAATGCTGTCCTCCAGTGTTTGTGCAGACTAAGCAGTCTGTGTAAATTGCTTTCAGAGTTTACAATATTAATCATAGTATGCTCCCTAGTGACATTAATCATGTTTGTTTTCTTTGACAGTGTGCGTGAACATTGTATCCAGTTTAAAAGCAATGAAAATCCTTAAGCGGTTGGGAAGCCCGAAAGGTGTCTGGACCAAAGATGCCAGATCAGCAAAAGTCTATATCTTCAACGGCACATCGGACGACATGCTGTACGAATTCAACTCAGTGCGAGAGCTCTCTGCATCATCAGGCGTATCAAAGGGCAGGCAGATTACTGTTCCCACCGCATGGAATGGGACCGGTCTTGCAGTCTATGATGGCTTTCTCTATTACATCAGTGAAAGTTCAGAGCTCCAAGTTATTAAATATGACCTCAAGAACGGTTCGGTTGCAGACAGTGCAGTGCTTCCTATGGAGGACCGCAGCCCAGTATACCAACTCAATCCAGAGACGCTGGTGGACCTGGTGGCGGATGAGGATGGGCTATGGGCGCTGTATCCGGCTGGAGACACTATAAATCTTGCTAAGATGGACTCTAACTCTCTGGATATAGAGCAGATGTGGGACACGGCGTGCCCAAGAAACAACGCTGAAGCAGCTTTTATTGTCTGCGGCACAGTCTATGTGGTTTACAACACCAAACCGCCGAGCCGCTCGCGTGTGCAGTGTGTGTTTGATGTGAATGACATGGTAAGCAGCGGCGAGGCCCCTCTGATTTATTTCCCCAGGCGCTACGGGGCCCATTCCAGCCTCAAATACAATACTGAGGAGCGGCAGCTCTATGCATGGGATGATGGGTACCAGATTCTATATAAACTAGCGCTGAAGAAGAAGCTATGGGCAATAATGCCACCACCTGAGGAATAATGGCCCTTTTTAGCTTTTAAGGGGCTTATTGTTCCTGAGAGTTTATGTTCCTGAAAATGAAAATCCTGTCATTATTTACCCACCTTCATTATTTCTTTACTTTATTTCTTCCATGGAACTCAAAACAACAAGAATCTTTTCCATTTAGTAGATGAGGATTGAGGCGTTCCAAAATCACCCTAAAAGTCATCTTCTTTTAGTCAGAACTTTTTAATTAATTGGCTAATCCAGTTTACAAAACCAGTCTGGAGTGCATTTCCCATACAACGACGTAACTCGCTGCTTATAGGGTTAGTTCACCCAAAAATGAAACTGATGTCATTAATGACTCACCCTAATGTCGTTCCACACCCGTAAGACCTCCGTTCATCTTCAGAACACAGTTTAAGATATTTTATATTTAGTCCGAGAGCGTATCTAAGTGTATCTATGTCCTATGAGCGTATCTATGTCCAGAAAGGGAATACAAACATCAAAGTAGTCCATATGTGACATCAGTTGGTTAATTAGAATCTCTTAAGGCATCGAAAATACATTTTGGTCCAAAAATAACAAAAACTACGACTTTATTCAGCGTTGTCTTCTCTTCTGCGTTTGTTTTCAAACCTCAAATAAAGATTCAAGCGGTTATGAATCAGCGGTATTGATTCATGATTCAGATGGCGTGTCAAACTGCCAAACTGCTGAAATCACATGACATTGACGATCCAAATCATGAATCAATACGCTGATTCATAACCGTTTTAATCTTTATTATCACGCTGATATTAGTTCAAGTGTTTATTCTTTAAATAAGTTGATTTATAAATTGATAAATAATAAGCAACTTCTCTGAGAGAAGTAGTCACTGAGGCACAGCCATTTTTGTTTTTTCAGTCTTTACAGAAAATTTTCCACAATTTATAAAACAAAACAAAAACACAATTTTTTTTAAATAAAATAACTAAAGAAATATAATATACATAACCGAAAAAGGTGTAGGCAGAAGCCACTGCTTATTATACCTACCCTTTATAATATTTCTGTATATGGGGTGCACTGTAACATGGGTTCATGCTTCGTTTGAAAAGCAAACAAAACATTTTATCTTTATTCTACACTGCTGTTGTCCCTTCTTGTAAAAATGTCTGAATAGCTTCCTGGTTCTATGAAGCCCCTCCCTCAGAAATACACAATGGGCTCAGATTGGTTAGCTGGCCGAGTGAGTTGTGATTCGCTAACCACCTAGTGGAGGTCGTCTGTCTTTGTTTAGAGTCTATAACTCTACTTTGCAATGCTGTTTGCAAATGTTCATTGGTACTTTGGTTTCGGGAAACACAGACTTGTTGAACTATGTCGAAAACAACGGAACTTGCGAGCATAAGTTGGCTACCGATGCTTTTGGGAAACGGTTTGAATAATTTGTCGATAACTGAACCTGTTCTCAACTTTAATTCACTGATTCAGTGATTCAGTTACAGCAGGTAACGGCTCACTCAAATATAGGTTAAAGTAAACCTATATTTATACGCATAATCACTTTTATGTGTGTTTACCCCTAAACCTACCCATCACACACACACGCACACACACAGCCCCTAAACCTACCCATTACAAGAAACATTCTGCATTTTTACATTTTCAAAAAAACAATTTAGTATGTTTATAGATCCATTTACCTTGTGGACACACACATATTCAGACACATTTTGAACCCGTAACTCCAACGCTCCCCTAAACCTACCCATTTGTGTATTATAAAATACAGGATATAACAGGCAGATACGACTGCAGGCACAATTTATTCAGAAAGTACAAATATCCCAAGTGTTCAGAACGATTGATTTGTGTGAAGAAAATCCCAAAAAGCGATCAGTAACGTTGAGTCCATCCGCCGAATATTAATAATACATTTCAAATATTGCTGCCGAAAGAAACGTCACATCAGCTTCGACAGCATTGGCTCTCTTGTGTCTTGTGACCAAATGCGTCATTATGTCAGCTTTGATTGTAAAATGCCATTGGCTCTCTTGTGTCTTGTGACCAAATGCGTCATTATGTCAGCTTTGATTGTAAAATGCCATTGGCTCTCTTGTGTCTTGTGACCAAATGCGTCATTATGTCAGCTTTGATTGTAAAATGCCATTGGCTCTCTTGTGTCTTGTGACCAAATGCGTCATTATGTCAGCTTTGATTGTAAAATGCCATTGGCTCTCTTGTGTCTTGTGACCAAATGCGTCATTATGTCAGCTTTGATTGTAAAATGCCATTGGCTCTCTTGTGTCTTGTGACCAAATGCGTCATTATGTCAGCTTTGATTGTAAAATGCCATTGGCTCTCGTGTGTCTCGTGACCAAATGCGTCATTATGTCAGCTTTGATTGTAAAATGCCATTGGCTCTCGTGTGTCTCGTGACCAAATGCGTCATTATGTCAGCTTTGATTGTAAAATGCCATTGGCTCTCGTGTGTCTCGTGACCGATCGCGCCACTTTCCGTGTGTATCATTTGAATTAGAAATATGAATGAACGAGTGCATGTGTGTGTTCTGTTCGCAAAGGAGCGCGATCATCATTTCAACGAATAAAACATTAAGATCATCTCTGTTCTTCACATGACGATATCGTATGACTTCAGAAGACTTGGAATGCAAAATGAGTTAATACTTTTATAAAGTTTTTTGGTCAGTTTTTGCAATAAATACATGTGACTGTACATTTATTTGCCTGTTACGTGTTTTATATTGTTGAGAGTTGGTAGGTTTAGGGTAGGAGTGGAGTTAGTTGCTCCAAAAAATAAAATTAGGCTATAGATCAGGTTGACGGAGTGCCTCTGGTGTACATAATTCATTCTAAACATCTTAAATCTCCACAAAAAGTTATAGTATGATTTCACAAGACTTGAAATATAGTGTCTCATACAAGTGGACCTCTAATACTTTTTATGGTGGTTTAACTTCCACATCCATTGTAATTGAAAAGAAACCAGAATAAAGCAAAGTGATGAAATAAAGCCATACAGGCTAGGCCTTGAACGACATGAGGGTGAGTAAATGATGACAAATGTTTTATTTCTGGGTAAACTAATCCTTTATCAACACACAAATATATTGCTTTTGTTGCACATTTTATTAAAACAATATGAGACCATATTCCGATGTAACCCACTATTTGTGATATGGAAATTCACAAAAGTCAAAGAGAAGCAACTCTATCCTTGAAATAACTGAACCAACATTTTATTTGGCATTTTTGAAATACAAGAACCTTTTCAAACATTACAAGTTATATTGCAAGTACAAATGATCAATACAAAATTAGAAAGTTGTTTAGATTCACAAGGGGGCAGAAACAGGTTGTTAAAACACCAGCACACAAGAGTTAGTGATGAGGTAAAGAACCAGATCTGAACCTTATTAACTTTACATTCACCTACAGAAACACACTTTATATGATCTGAGTATTACAACATTGGTGATATTGTAAAAACGGGACCAAAATGTTTGTCACAACCATTTGACTTGGAATGAAAGATTCTGTTAAAATATTGAATCTACTTGAGGATATAAATTTAAAGCTTAACATTACCCTATGAGATGATGGAGGGCATTATATAAAATAGCCCCCAAGTGCCATGTATGTTTCAAGATATTTCAACACCACCAACTGGAGCGTAAAGTCATTGATCTAGAATCTTGAGCTTTGCCCGCCATCTGACAATGAACTTCCTGCATAGGTTGTCTTTATCAGGGGTCTCCATTATGACAGATGTTATGTGCATTGGGAAGGGAGGCTCTGAACTAATTCAGTTCAGTTTCTGTGCATTTATGTAATTCATTTCCAGCATATGCAGTACGTTTAAAAAATAAATAAAGGGAATGACAGTTAAATTTAAATTCCAAGTTAAACTGTGTTAGGGATGAATGTATAACAAAACATAGAAACCACAGAGATAAATAAATAAAATATTGCGGGCAATGGAAGTGTTGAATTTTGCTAAGACATTTACGACATTTAAAAAATAACATTGCTTTGACTGCTCTGTTGAGCATGAAGTATTATAAAAAATAATACTTGGGCAAGATAGCATGACTTCTTTTTGAGAAATGGATTGGTTGACAGTTATATTGTATTGTTTGGTTATACAGATATTTCCATGTTACAGTTCTGCTGGATAGACTGTACAGTGCCACACTATTTTATTCACATTTCAGATATCCCTCCTTTTTACATATAATTATTGTGAAATAAAACAAAGAAATTAATCTGAAGATGTATGTTATTTGCTTACCTATACTTTTTATGATGTAATGTCAACCCTGCTCTTTTATACCGGCTAATTTGAACATTGTTTACTCTAGACATTTTTCCAGACAATGTGTCAAAATATGGAAAACTTTGACAGTCCAATATAACTTGCAATTAAATTACATGTCAAAAGATGAATGAGATGTCAGCGTTAGATTGAATCAGCAGGAGAGTTCACAGAGGAATTGAATTGCTATTAAATTCAGTGCTACTAAGATACCGAGCCACTTTAAATGCTATTAAAACAATGTGAATAAAACCCACATAAATAAAGACAGAACTATTTCAATGGCCACATTTGTACCTGGTCTTGACGGTGAATATTATTTTAATCACCTACATTTATTCAGCTACATGTGAAGTGTTTTTGTGTGTGAACAGGAAGTTCTTTACATGTAAACCGTCTGTTTCGTCAAGAATTGAATAGAAAGGAAAAAAATGTTGTGCTCTTATATATTTAGTCTCTTTTTACACATAACATTTATACAACATCTATAAATCGATAAATATTTTAAAACGTACACCTTCTCACAGGATTTGACAAATAGTTTGTTTGTAGTAGGCTATAGCACATGACAAATCCATTTGCCTTCTCTTTTTCACACTCACACAAAACATTCTCAATATTTTATATAGGCCTACCTCTTTTTCTCACTTCATTGTTAGGACTTCCAGTAGCTGATCCTACTTTCCTACACAAAGACTTTTGCAGCATTGTGCAGAAACTTCTGATTGCACGTAGAGTGCTTGCAGAACACCGCATCGAAATTTCAAACGCTTCAGGAAAATTCATATTGGAAAGAAACATCTCCGCTGACGATACCAAGCTATTCTAAGAACACAAGCTCGCTTTGTAGAGTATTCTAGGTACAACGGTTTGTACAACACTTCCAAGAATTGACTGAGGATCATATGGACTGGAAGAGCTTGAACATGAGGAACACCGGGGCAGAGATAGCAGGGTCTGATCTTAGATCATTGTTTGGAAACCATCTAAATCAACCCATAGGGGAAAGTGGAAGTAGCAGGGCTCTCGTTTTCATCGGACAGACAAATGGACAACAGCGAGGATGCCGAGCCTGTAGGTTTACATATGGCTCTGATCAAGGGCTGGCAGCAGGTTTGGGGGAGGGGCAAGACCCCTGACTGTCAAAACTGGCTGTTCTAGCTTTCCACTGTAAGAAAAGACATTAAAAAAACCCATCAATGAGAGCATTATAGAGCAGAAGAAGCACAGCAGAAAAGACGCACTCTATACAGAGCAAACATTTCTATTCTAAAAACAAGTGAATTTTACACTGTGATCACATTAAATTTATGTATAATATTTAGAGTAATGCAAATGTACAGGTGCTGGTCATATAACTAAAATATCATGAAAAGTTGATTTATTTCACTAATTCCATTCAAAATGTGAAACTTGTATATTATATTCATTCATTACACACATACGGGTATATTTAAAATGTTTATTGTAATTTTCATGATTATAACTGGCAACTAATCTGTAAAATCCCAAAATCAGTATTTCAAAAAATTAGAATGTTACTTAAGACGAATACAAACAAAGGATTTTTAGAAATCTTGGCCAACTGAAAAGCATGAGCATGTACAGCACTCAATACTTAGTTGGGGCTCATTTTGCCTGAATTACTACAGCAATGTGGTGAGGCATGGAGTCGATCAGTCTGGCTCTGCTCAGGTGTTATGAGAGCCCAGATTTCTCTGATAGTGGCATTCAGCTCTTCTGCCTTGTTGGGTCTGGCATATCGCATCTTCCTCTTCACAATACCCCATAGATTTTCTGTAGGGTCAAGGTCAGGTGAGTTTGTTGGCCAGTAAAGAACAGGGATACCATGGTCCTTAAACCAGGTACTGGTTGCTTTGGCACTGTGTGCAGCGCCCAAGTCCTGTTGAAGAATTAAATCTGCAAGTGCTCTAAAACTTCCTGGTATATGGCTGTGTTGACTTTGGACCTCAGAAAACACAATGGACCAACACCAGCAGATGACATGGCAACCCAAACCATCACTGACTGTGGAAACTTTACACTGAACCTCAGGCAACTTGGATTGTGTGCCTCTTCTCTCTTCCTCCAGACTGTAGGACCCTGATTTCCATAGGAAATGCAGAAATTTACTTAATCAGATCATAACTTTGAACCACTTAGCAGTCCTTTTTGTCATTAGCCCAGGTGAGACGCTTCTGACGTTGTCTGTTGTTCAAGAGTGGCTTGACACAAGGACTGCGACAGCTGAAACCCATGTCTTGCATACGTCTGTGCTTAGTGGTTCTTGAAGCATTGACTCCAGCTGCAGTCCACTCTTTGTGAATCTCCCCCACATTTTTGAATGGGCTTTGTTTCACAATCCTCTCCAGGGTGTGGTTATTCCTATTGCTTGTACACTTTTTTCTACCACATCTTTTCCTTCCCTTCGCCTCTCTATTAATGTGCTTGGACACAGAGCTCTGTGAACAGCCAGCCTCTTTTGCAATGACCTTTTGTGCTTGCCCTCATTGTGCAAGGTGTCAATGGTCGTCTTTTGGACAACTGTCAAGTCAGCAGTCTTCCTATGATTGTGTAGCCTACAGAACTAGGCTGAGAGACCATTTAAAGGTTGTTACATGTGTCTTGATTTAATTAGCTGATTAGAGTCTGGCACCAGAGGTCTTTAATATTGAAACTTTTCACAATATTCTAATTTTCTGAGATGCTGAATTTGGTATTGTCCTTAGTTATTGTCCATTTATAATAATTAAAATGAAAAGAAATTAACATTTGAAATATATCAGTCTGTGTGTAATGAATGAATATAATATACAAGTTTCACTTTTTGAATGGAATTAGTGAAATAAATCAACTTTTTGATGATATTCTAATTATATGACCATCACCTGTAATCTAACCATGTTCCAGCAAACTGCATAAATGAGGCTACGAATTAAATAACTAATCCTCAACCTGACTTTTCTCATGCTTTTATGTAATTATTTACATATACCAGTTGTAAAAATGAGAATCAGCCTTTGTTTAATAGCCTCTTTCTTATACTAGCAGGAAAATTCTCACTAATTTAATTTATTCAATACGAACTTAATTAGAAACAACAATATTTTCAATAATGGTGATTACCAATAAAACCTATGTTAACTCATATCAATAAGGATAAAAGTCAGTAATGGAAACAGCTAAAATGACCAAAAACAATGGCTTACAATCTAGCCACTCATTATAATTTCTCTGGCCTACTTATTAAATATTGGGATGAAATAGTGTGTGGCCACGTCCCCAAACACAATGCAGAGATGACCACACAGGACCTCGACTGAAACAACTGTATTTTTTTTGGTATTAATTTTAATGAATTTACATAACTTTGTTCAAAATAAAGACAATATTAATTAAAGGGGCATGTTTTTATTTTTAACAGATTTTTTTTTAAAGTAAATTGAATGAAGAAAGCAAAATTCATGATAAATTCATGTTTTCCTCATGATTACCTCTTGAGCACATTTCAGAATAGGGGACAGAATTTCAGTGTGTGAATTAATATCAACACTGACATATTCCACTCATGTTTTATTTATGAAGTACGAGGCTGAGGATGTGACTAGAGGGATCTGAATATTTACAAAGAGAGATTGGCGACTGGTCAGAAATGAATTTGCATTTAAAAAACCTAGTTCTTAGTTCTATATAATCCAGGGGTGTTCAAACTTGGCCCTGGATTGCCACTGTTATGCAGAGTCTGTCCAACATGCCTCAACACACCTGCCTGGAAGTTTCAAGTATGCCTAGTAAAACCTTGATTAGCTGGTTCAAGTGTGTATTAACCCCTTATGTAAACACTAATTCAGAGGGTTATTATATATACCCTTCACTTTTGCATTCCTGGAGGAAGGTTACTTACCACTTTTTCTGATTTCTTAGGCTCCAGCAGGGGGTGCCAGTGTGCAATTGGCTTACGGGGGTATGCGAGCATCTCATTCCAGTGGTCTCTACCTAAACCTTCAACACCACAGCCCAAACGGCACACACCAATTATCTCATTGTGGCCCACCCTGCAAGATAAGATTTGTTTGTTACAAAATGGTCTGTGCATTGGTATCCGTTTTAATTTAAGTGATCCAAACATCCACTCTGGCAATGAATACTGTAACAATTTGCATGACCTAAAAGCATTTTGTTAAAAGACAATGATATGTGTTTGCCTGCCAGTGCAACTGGCCTCTTACTGAGGTAGGTGTGTAAAAATATGTGCATATTTGTACTCAGATGAACTAGCTGTAGTGCCACAGGATAAAGAAATCAACATACATTTACCTCAGTGGTGCTGAACTTTAAACAAGTCTTTTTGTGAACCCATGGAAGAGAATTATGAAATAGCAGTTCCTGACATCTAATTGTGTGTGTGTGTGTGTGTGTGTGTGTGTTTGTCTGTGTGTGTGTTCTTGTCATGACTGCTTGAGACTTGACAATTTTGGGTAAAATGTATGCACCCGGTTCTTTGAGCAGTTCCGGTAGAGAGGTGAGCGGTGAATGCTCTGACATCTGACCTTTTTCTCTTTCTACTTAAGCACATGTACCATGCGATCTTTCTGATGTCTGATCCTGCTAGTCTAATATATCCTGTACAGGTTGTTTCAATATTTTAATATTTTTTTGTTTGGGTTATGTGCCTTGAGTTTGTTGCACAAATATACCACACAACCCCATTTCCAAAGAAAATTATCAAGAATTTGTGGTTTAAAATAAGCATCTTATTCTTTGCCAGCAAAGATGGGTCATGGCTTAACACTTGGTGCTAAATATCCTGAGAGAATTGTCAAACAATTCAAATATCCTATTTCTTAACGCAAGATTGCAAATTGTTGAGGTATTTCAACATTTACTGTGAAAAGCTTCAGGGAATCCAGAGAAATCTCAGACCATGTAGGACAAGGCAGGAGACCTCTGTTGAATGTGCATGACCTTTGAGCCCTCAGATGGCATTACATGAGAAACCGTCATGCTACTCTCTTAAATATAGCCACATGGGCTCAGGCGTATTTTGAAAAACCATTGTCACTTAACAGTCTGCTGCTGCTTCAAGACATGCAGCTCGAATCTCTGTTATGCAAGGAGAAAGCTGTACATTAATGGTATGCAGAGATGCTGCCAAGTTCTCTGGGCCCAAGCTTATCTCAGATGATCCAAAACACAGTGGAAATATGTGCTGCGGTCAGATGAGACCACATTTCAACGTGTTTTTATAGCTTTCATCAGCGACAGGTGCAAAAGTAAACATTGGTCACGGTATGGGTTGCATCAGTGCAAACGGCACGGATGACTTGCATGAGTGGGAAGGTGCCATTGACATAGAGATGTATTGGGATTGTACAGAGACTTAAACTAATATCTAAACGATAAAAGAGAATGGTCACAGACTGTTGAGCAGCTGTGTTGTATCAGGCAAGATTGGGCAAAAAATCCACTTGAAAAACTTCAACAACCAGCATCCTCAATTCCTGAGTAATTAAAAAGTGTAATTAAAAGGAAAGGCCATGTGAAAGGAAAGTTGGACATGCCTCTGTCCCAAATTTTTGGAGTGTGTTGTAGCCATCATAGTCTAAATTTGTTTAAATTTACAAAATTTTAATTTTAATAAATGTTTAATAAATTTTGTATTATTATCAGTTAAATAAATGTACAAGAGAAACTACGATTCTTGATTTGATTGCATTTTACAGAATGTTCAAACAATTTCTGGAAATGGGGTTGTATGAACTGTGTTAAAGGTATAGTTTAGCCAAAAATGAATATGAATATTCTCTCATCATTTATTCACCCTCTTCTGATGTACATGACTTTCTTCCTTCAGATAAACAAAAAAAATGTTTTTTTACATTTATGTTTGATTATTACGGTAATCCATAACCCCAGTGGATGAATTAATGTCTTCTGAAGTGAAATGATAGGCATGTTAGAGACAAACTAATATAAATAATAAACTTACGTGCATTCACAATTTTAGCTTGACATAAATCTAAGTGCATTGTGACGTTTGAGCGAAAGTAACATGGAAGCAAAGACGACCACCACTACGGATGTGGGAAACACGGTGTGGACTCATCAAAGAACAATACATGTTTCACAGTGTCTACAGCCCAATATTTGAACTGTTGGCACCAATGAAACGGATATTTGACATTGGCATGAGGGAACAAATGTTAGGCCATAGCAGCCCGACCATGAATATTGACTCTGCGGAGCTCCCAACAGTTTTGGTGGAAACAGGATAGTCAAGGTGTGTTAACTGCATTTAATTCTCTAACTGTGGTAACACTGCATCACAATGAGCCCCTTTTGGACCTACGCTATTATATTCTATACTTTTATTAATTATTTTGAGATATCGTCAGAAAATGGTCAATGTCAATGTGCCCCTTGCATGTTACCCGATTCCAAAAAAGTTTGGACACTGTCTAAATTGTGAATAAAAAAGGAATGTAATTATTTATAAATCTCATAAACTTATATTTTATGCACAATAAAATATTGATACCATATCAAATGTTGAAAGTGAGACATTTTGAAATGTCATACCAAATATTGGCTCACTGTAGATTTCATAAGAGCTACACATTCCAAAATAGTTAGCAATAAGAGGCCAGAAAAGTTAATAGTACATATAAGGAACAGCGGAAGGACTTATTTGCAACTTATGTCAATTGGCAACATGATTGGGTATAAAAAGAGCCTCTCAGAGTGGCAGTGTCTCTCAGAAGTCAAGATGGGCAGAGGATCACCAGTTCACCCAATGCTGAAGCGAAAAATGGAGCAATATCAAAAAGAAGTTTCTCAGAAAAAAAAATGCTAAGAGTTTGAAATTATCATCATCTACAGTGCATAATAGCATCTAAAGATTCAGAGAATCTGGAACAATCTTGGTGCATAATGGTCAAGGCCTTATAACAGTACTTGATGCCCGTGATCTTCGTGCCCTTACGGCACTGCATCACATACAGGAATGCTACTGTAATGAAAACCACAACATGGGCTCAGGAATGCACTTCCAGAACACTGTCTGTGAACACAATTCACCATGCTATTCGCTGTTGCTGGCTAAAACTAAATAGGGGAAAAAAGCCATATCTAAATATGATCCAGAAGCGCAGGCGTTTTCTCTGGGCCAAGCGCTCATTTAAAATGGACTGTGACAAAGTGAAAAACTGTTCTGTGGTCAGACGAATCAAAATTTGAAGCATTTTTTGGAAAACTGGGACGCCATGTCATCCGGACTAAGGAGGACAAGGACAAGTTGTCATCAGCGCTCAGTTCAGAAGCCTGCATCTCTGATGGTATGGGGAACAACATATGCTCCCATCCAGACATTGTATCTTTCAGGGAAGACCTTCCAACATCACAATGCCAGACACATCCTGCATTAATTACTACATCATGGCTGCGTAGAAGAAGGATCCGGGTACTGAAATGGACAGCCTGCAGTCCAGATTTTTCACCCATAAAACATTTGGCCCATCATAAAGATGTAGATGCGACAAAGAAGACCTAAGACAGCTGAGCAACTAGAAGCCTGTATTAGACAAGAAATGGACAACATTCCTATGCCTAAACTTGAGCAACTTGTCTCCTCAGTCCCCAGACGTTTGCAGTCTGTTATAAAAAGAAGAGGGGATGCCACACGGTGGTTAACATGTGTTGATGCCATGAAATTTCAAATCAACTTATTTTCCCCCTAAAATGATACATTTTCTCAGTTTAAACATTTGAAATGTCATCTATGTTTTATTCTGAATAAAATATTGAAATTTGAAACTTCCACATCATTGCATTCTGTTTTTATTTACAACAGTGTCCCAACTTTTTTGGAATCGGGTTTGTACAATGTACAAACATTACACATTCCTATGGGGCATGTTGTCACATTTCACTTAAAGTAGACACTATATTAATGAAACAAAACCACATAGACGTGTGAAATTAATGTAAAAAAAGTGTTAGGTTGTGCCCCGCTGTCCCCTACAGCTGTGATATTACTCTGTTTATTCAATCTTTACACTCTGCACTTACTGATGGAATGTAAAATCAGTGAAGATTGGCCACCAAAAAGAGTGAAACCTCCAACATTATATTGGCCTGTGTTTTAGTTTCATTGTCCAACCCCTGTATCGTTACGCTTCAGAAGACATTGATTCATCCAGTGGAGTCATATGGATTACTGTCATGGTCGCTGTGTGTGGTTTTTCAAGCAAAGGAGCGGAACCCATTCAATGGCATTTTATGGACTTACAGAGATGGATTATTTTTGTCTTCTGAAGCCATTCAATAGCTTTGTGTGAGAGAAAGATTCTTATGAAAATTCTTATTTGCAGCGCGACAGTGTTTTGGAAACCTGTGTCATTTTCTGTTTTTGGTGGGCTGGACACATTTAAGTTCAGTTTCCTGTGTCTCAGTTAGTTTCTATGGTTCCGTATTGATTTGATTATTATGTGCATCTGTTTTTAATTTCGTCGATTGGCTTGTTTGGGTATTGGAGCTCTATGATTCTTTCAGTTTGTTGTCTGTTCTCGTTGTGTGAACTCTGAAGTTCTGTTCATGTAAATGATCAAGTATATTCTGGGTATTCTGATAATCATTTCTTGCTGCAAATAGATCCAGCTCTTTACCTTTATTTTTGCAACCGCAGCTGACAGACAATTCACAATTGACACAATTTTCACTTTGGGTTGATCCGTGTCTTTAAATTTCAGTGTATAAATGAGAAATTGCTGTTACATACAGATCATAGTCCATGACTGAGATGTGCAAGCTGACTTGGTCCATGCTCTCGGGAGGGATGTCAAAGATAATAGCCTCATTATAAGTGGGATTCAGGGTGTTTTTCTTTGTTGTGGTCTTCTTCTTTTTGAGACGTCTCCCATCACAAATGAGGGATACTTTCACATAGGGATCTGTTCAGAGAAAACACTGATATTAGCCTAGATCATATAACTGCTATTAAGTTCACGTTTTGCAGTTTGACTTTTTATTTATTAATTCGTTAATATATTCTTTAAACAGATTGCAGTATGCACTTAGTTTTAATTAATGAATCCTCTAACAATAGCTTAAAGTTGATGAGAGTATAAGATGAGAAGATTAGAAATGAATGCTGGATAGCTTCATAGAGCTAACTTAATATTCAGCGTGAATAGAAGGCCATTGAGATTTAGGGCCTTAATGAAATGACTTGAGCGCTGATTCTGACATCAGAGCTGCATACTGATTTCCATTCCTCTCCATCATTGCGCGATTTGTTTGATCCATTATGCTTGTGCATTAGTAAGCCATAAACTACTTCCAGCTTGAGCAGAACAAATCAGATGAGAAGTACTTGTTCTGACACCAAATTAGCTTGGGGCACTTCTAAATAGATATTATCCACTGAATGTGAATTCAATTTTACTGCAAATGAAAAACGTTTACTCTTCAGCAGATAAAAGTAAAAATGTCTGCTATGTGACACTATCATTAAAAGGAAAACCATGATAGTGTGAGCAATTCATGTTATTAGAGCTTAAAATCATTCCCTGCATCACATTTTTAACGCTTCTTCAGACTTTCTGCCTTAACTCGATCAGTAATGCTGATGATTTACCGCTGGGAAAGTTTGTTTATATGAACAGACTCAACAGAATTTGTAACATAAAACCACAATTAGAGCATGCTGGACGTGTGCATTGACAATATGAGAAAATACAAAAAGCTTTCCAGAAGCCATTATGCCAAATTGAGCAATTATAGGGGAGATTGGTGCTACTTTTTACTTAAATTGTCCTCTAGGCAAGGAGAAATAAGACAGTGGTAATACAAATGATTACTTTAGAATGTGTCAAGAGGGTTGAATCAAAGGAATACATGAATGATTTATATTTCAAATCAAAATATGAACATAAATGAGAAAACCTGCCCAAGTTTAATATTTAGAATATTTGAATGTTTTTAATATTTTTTATTTATTTTACAGAACATACTATCATTTTTCACAGCGTTCGTGGCTCGACTCGTCGAAGCTGTTTTCCAAGATGGCTGCTGTCCGTATACGCATAATGTACTGTCTTTATAAAGTATCTTTTTATTAAACTGTTTGTACACTTAAAAAGTTCTCAATGCTTTGGTTTGCATGTAGAGACCCTCATTATGCTACCGTGTTAGTGTGAGGCTATTTTGAGCCTTGTTAATGATGTTAAAGGGTTAGTTCACCCAAAAATGAAATTTCTTTCATTAATGACTCACCCAAATGTCGTTCCACACCCGTAAGACCTCTGTTCATCCTCGGAACACAGTTTATTGTGTTCAAGATATTTTAGATTTAGTCCCAGATCCTTTGAATGTAAATGTATGCCCACTTGCTGTCCACATCCAGAAGGTAATGAAAACATCATCAAAGTAGTCCATATGTGACATCATTTGGTTAGTTAGACTCTTTTGAAGCGTCGACAATACAAAAATAACAAAAAATACGGCTTTATTCAGCATTGTCTTCTCTTCTGCGTTTGTTTTAAAACCTCAAAAAAGAATCAAACGGTCGCGAATCAGCAGATTGATTCGTGATTCATATCGCCAATGTCACGTGATTTCAGCAGTTTGCCAGTTTGACATGCGAAACGAATCTTGAATCATGACCGCTTGATTCTTTATTTGAGGAACACGGAAGAGAAGACAATGCTGAATAAAGTCGTATTTTTTGTTATTTTCGGACCAAAATGTATTGTCGATGCTTCAAAAGAGTCTAACTAACCAACTGATGTCACATATGAACTACTTTGATGATGTTTTCATTACCTTCTGGACGTGGACAGCAAGTGGGCATACACTTAGATGCAAAGGACAGAAAGGCCTTAGACTAAATCTAAAATATCTGAAACTGTGTTCCTAAGGATGAACAGAGGTCTTACGGGTGTGGAACGACATTGGGGTGAGTCATTAATGAAAGAAATTTCATTTTTGTGTGAACTAACCCTTTAACTAGCAATTTAATTTTACTTACTCTGTGCCCCATATACAAGCCTTAAAAGCGAATCTGTTTTTAGAGATAAAACTCTTTATATTCGATTTTCATGATACGCATCCCAGATAACGTTCTACTTGGTAACCATTTGTTAATTACCCCTAGGTTCATTTTTCACTGGAGTTGTTCTTTAAGTTTAGGTATGGGGTAGGATCTCTACATTAAGGGATGCAGAATATGGTCATGCAGAAAAAAGCATTAATATATACGTACTTAAGTTCTCATAAACACCATTATCAATACCAATATCTTAGTAATACACGTGCTATACGCTAAATTAAACTATAAATACTTAATAGTAAGAATTGGGCCCTAAAATAAAGTGTTGCCAAATGTTAATTTCTAAATGTATGGTCACATGACAAAAAGTATGAGTTTTAGATTGAGAGAGTGCTTATGACACGTTTCACCCCCCTCTTCCCTATACTTCTAATCTCTTGTCTGTATTTTGATGCTCAAAATGCTACCTGAGTATCCTGTAATGTCCATTGCCTTCAGGTTCCTGCACTTGATGACTGTGAGTGTTAATCTGCCTGCTGTAGGTAGATAGCAGAGTGAGAACATGATCTCCCCAAGGTCCACGGTCTCCTGTCAGACACAGACAGACACAGACAAATCAATGTAGCATGATGTATTGGCACATTTTGTTACAAAGGTCACCTTTTCAATTCAATAGCTTCAGATAATAGAGATAAAAACATCAAATGTGCAATAATGTACCAGAAAAAGACACTGTTCTACAAGCATTCCCAGTCAAGATATGAGTATAGAAGCCCATTTCCACCACATAAAAAAAAGAAAGAAGAAAGAAAGAAGCATGTCTTGGTAAATGATGTAAAAAGTCAAAATGAAGGCACAAAAAGTTGATATTATTTAAGTGTCATAATTCTGAAATAAACAGCCTTAATGAGATGCTAAGTTATAATTATGACAAGAAGTACACTTTTTATAAGCATAATTATGACGTTTAAATGTATGAGATATTTTTTTTTAATGAAAGTCATTTTTTTTTTCATAATTATGACTTTAAATATTAATCTGGCCTTTATATCTCATAATTAGGATATTTGGTGTTATAATTTACTAAAGCGTGATTTTTTTAATGTGGTAAAAACTGGCTTCCTTTCAGACTTACCAATGCTATGACAGCTTGTCACTAGCGGTGTTTCATCTGTAAACGAATCTATGTTTTGAACAAATCTTTTAAGTTGAAAAATCATTGTATCAGTAATTATTGACTTTTCAATCTGCACAATAGCTGAATAGAGAAAGATTCTGCATCAATATGATCAATACAGTCACTTTGCTATTATTTCCCAGATATGCTTACAGCTAGTTAGTGCTGCAAGTGCAAGAAGTTTTTTATTGGTATTTGTGGTTTGGCATTTTGACTATGAAGGTTGGGTTTAATAAGCCTGTGACTCAATATCGAGGTCTAGGGGAGTTCTGTTCGGACAGATTTAGCCACATGCAGTGACCAATTAACTGTTGTGATTCTCCAAGACACAAGCTCTCCTGGACACCACTCCAGCAAACTGTTAATTAAACGCCAACACTCCAAAACATTTCGGCCTTTCCACCAGGGCATGAGGTCCAACATTTCCCTTACAGCTGATCCAAGCATATCAGCAGGGCCGTTTCTAGCCTTTCTGGCACCCTAGGCGAGATTCATATGTTGCACCCCCCCCCCCCCCTTTTTTTTTTTTAAACTACAACTTATTAAGTAACTATGACTTCCTTATTTCATGGGCATATTGTACATGCATTAATCGAATAATGTAGCTAGGTTTATTATCACTGAGATCACAGATGTTGGGGGGGTCGGGTTGCATGCTCCCCCGAGAAATTTTTGATTTCTATGATCTACATATGTGTATTTTAAGATGTTCTGAAGGCCAAAAAATTAGATAACAATAGCTTGAAAACCATGTCACTCGGCGCCGCTGCGGATTGAAGAACACAGTGACACAAAGACTAAAAGACGGGGCGAAGCCGTAGCCGAAGCCTACGGGGGGGGGGGGGGGGGGGGGGGGGGGGGGGGGGGGTTATGCATAAATTCATAAAAAAGGGCCTAGTGAGGCCCATGGTTATGACAGTATTAGCCTACTTGATCAATTTACACTAAACAGCTATCTCTAATGTAAAAAAAAAAATATTCAAATGAACTGCTATAATGTTCTGCACCGGAAATGAGCATGGCGTGTGGTCCGGGTCCGTCCAGTACTAATATTGAGTGTAATGTTTTGCTCAACGTTATGATAGAGCAACCAGATTAGTAGAGAACAAGTAACCAATAAGTAGGCTAACATACCTGTATATTTCACTTTCTTTTTTTTATATTTCCTCTTTTTTCTTTTTACGATACTGAGCCCCTGATGGCTTTGACCCTTTTCATGATGATGAAAATAAAGCACGCTGTAACGAGTACAAATGTAGTGTGGCCCCTTTAAGAGTTGCGCGCGCTCCCTGCAAACGAAGTCTGCATCTTGAGTCTTGAGCTCCCATGTGTGGAGATTATTTTCTCTTTTCTGTTGCTAACAGTCAGTTATTTTGTTTTATTAAGTAATGCTGTGGACGAAAAGGGAGTTTGTGATGAGAGTTCAGCGGGAATAAAGTGCGATCTGTTTTCTGTTTCCGCCTCCGTGTTTGCATCCACTCCAGTTACATTAAGTGAGCTATCCGCATTTTTCACTCGGACACAAGCGTTACAACTCCACGGATGACGACGTTCCCTGCCGCCCTCTACATGATCTCATTTCATTACAGCAGCGCCACTATCACCATGGTGACTTCACTCCAATAATCGCAACTAATCATAATGCCTTGAAATAGCAAAATTATGAAATATTAATAATAAAATATATATGAAATAACTTAAAAATCTTGTTGGGGCGGGGGCTAGCTGGCGCCCCCCAGCTGTTGGCGCCCTAGGCGACCGCCTAGTTTGCCTATGCCTAGAAACGGCACTGCATATCAGGTTTCTTTTAAATTAAGATAAAACCAATGTAGGGCTATCCGACAAAAATATCAAAGGCAATGCATTGGGACAGCGGCATTTCAGACATAAAGTCCACCCACTTTGTCTGAAAGTTAAGCGCATGCAGTGCAAAGGCAAAGTAAGCTAGAGTTAGCATCTTAGCGTCATCATCTCAGCAGTATTAAGACTGGTGTAAAAATTAATCACTTTAAATGAGCTCAATAAGCCTCTCTCTGACAGACATATCCCATGACTCCCCTACTTGTGGCTTAATGTCTCTAGCCCTCTAAGGTGATTATTTGCAGTTTGCGCTTAAGTATCATACAGGGACTTTTTAAAGTGGACTGATGGATGGGCAAAATACAAGCCTGACAGAAAAAACACTATAAAAAATGTCTCAGATGTATTTGTAAACAAAGTAAACTTTAAGGAAATATATCCATGTGCAAAAAATTGGACTATTTCCCAGATCAGACCAAATTCATTCCACCTTCGTCTATTGGAACATGTTTGCTCTGAGCTGGCAGGACGGTTCACCCCTCCAAAAAATCTATCATCTTTTACATTTAGCCCATTGGTATAATCTTTCTCCCTTGAAAAATAGAGAAGTTTAGCTGTATTTTTATGTTATTTTTCTTATAATGAAAATAAATGGTGACCTATGCAGTTTCTGAAATGAGCAAAATATCCCAAGTCTTCTAAAGCAATCTAAAGCTTTTTGTATGAAATAAAGCTAAATTTAGTATAGGTCTGAAATCTCAAGCACACATACACACATATTTAAATTATAGCATGTCAAGACGTATCACACCATGTCTGATGTCAGTGATTTCAAACGTCATTGGTTCTTGTGTCTTGTGACACCAGATTTTAACAAATTAAAATGGCATAATTGAATAACAAATCAAATTTCAATATGCACATATCTGCATTGCGTATATATAAAAAGCAACTTAATCTTTAGTCTTTTGTAAAGTTTTAGAATAGCTTCAGAAAACTTGAACCACAAACCAATTTTAAGATATTTATATGGTGCTTTTTGTCATTTTATGAGCATGAGGGTCATTATTAACTTCCATTGTATGGAAAAGAGCAGTGTTAACATTCTGCCTAACATCTCGTTTTGTGTGTAAAGGGAAAACATAATGCGGGTATGAAATGACTTTTTAAAGTGAACCTTCCCTTTTGATTGTTTTGAAATGAGGTGCCTTGAGTTCCAGATTCAAATCTCCTGCCAAGTGTAATAGAACGTGTGCTATTGTTCAAGGGGCAGCCGGCCTTCTGCCACGAAAGCAATAACCGCGGGTTTATTGAATTGCTCCTCTGAGGATAGCTGTAAATCTAGAAAACAGAGAGAAATAAGACTCACCGAGGAGCAGGTTCATCTGGCCATTACGGAGTGACTAACTAACCTCAGATGACCTATTTTGGAGGTTACCTTCAACGTTTAATATTGCGCTGTGATTGGCAGCACCTCTTATTAGTGGCTGTTACGAAAATGAGGCAATTACTTTGTCCACACATACAATCAGCCTGTGTCAGTCATCTTCGTGTGTCAATTACTACCTTATCTGTGTGTTAATGAGGGTAGATCCCTGAACTCTCATTAATTCGGCTGTCTTGGCGTAAACAGGTGTACGGCACAGAGCGTGTTGAACATTGCGATTGCATTTGAACAGAATATAATGCAAGAAGCTAATTCATGTAGTCGGCCTTGTTATTTAAAATCAATCTGTTATCTCATCTACACAAAACACACAAATTTACTTGCTAAGGTTTCAGGATCTTTCCTTCCTTTTCTAACCAACCAACATTTTCTTGAATGTTGTAGATGACATGGATGACTTATGATTATTCAGATCAGATTCACGTCATGTGAAACAGTGGGGTCCAAAAGTTTCTGACACACAAATCTTACATTTAATCTGTATGATTTTTTTTGAAAGAAGTCTCTTATGCTCACCAAGGCTGCATATATTTGATAGAAAATACAGTCAAAACAGTAGTATTGTGAAATATTATTAGTTTAAAAGAACTGTTTTGTATTTTAACATGTGTAAAAGTGTAATTTATTCTTGTGATGCAAAGTTGTAATTTTATCATCAATATGTCCAGTCTTCAGTGTCACCTGATCCTTCAGAAATCATCAAATTGTGCTGCTTGACATTTTTGTGGAAACATTTAGGATTTAGGTTTCTTTGATGAATAAAAAGTTCTAAAGAACATAATTTGGAAAATAGATTTATTTGTTAACGTTAATACTTTTTTATTGTAAATACTTCTATTTTTGATTATTAAAATGCATCCTTGTTGAATAAAATAATAATTTTCACAGCTTTTTAGTATTTTTTAATACTAATAATATTAGTATTAAATTAGTATTAATTAATAATTTTTTAATTCTTTTTTGTCACGAATCAAAAAAGCAAATTGTGACAGTGATCATGTAAACTGTATTGTACACATGGTCAGATGTTCTCAAACTGCCTAAATATTGTGAAATTCAGCTTTTTACTCAAATTGTTGTGCTCATATTTAAATTTGCAATTAAACATTTTTATAATAAAAAAAAAACTAGTAGTCTCAGACTTTAGCACCCCACTGTATAGTCATTGAAAGTACTTTGTTTCATTTAAATAGCGCTTTTCTCAGCACTCAAAGTGTTTTTTCAGCACCCTCCTTATGTTGCACCTTTCTCCATAAAAATATAGCTTAAAATCCATCAGAATTTCATGATTTGGCAAACACATCAAGAGAAGAGAGACCGGCAAGGTTTTCTTACAGAGGTAGCATACTGAATGTCTCTCCAGATGGAGGTTTCCCTTGAGAGGTCAGACACTTCAAGCAGATTGTCCAATATGACCTCCCCAATCATATCGTGCCGTGAGAACCGGTCGAAGTCAAAAACGCTGAGATGGAGCTTCCTGACAGGAAGCTCATCATAGGGTACCGGAAACTGAAATGACTCGTCAAACGTGGGGTTGAGGGTTTTCCGATGGACGCGTGTCTGGAACTTCTGCTTCCGATCTGGAAGCAGATATATCTTGACATAGGGGTCGGAGCTCCCACAAAGATCCTTGGCTGGTAGATCAAATGCCTTAAGTATCTTGACAAGTAACATCTCATTCTCATAGTCATAGCGGAGAGAAAAGTTGATCTTGCCACAATTTTTGCCGTCTTTACTATTGCCGGAGTCATCGTTGTCTGTGGTCATCTGCTTGTAGAGTTCAGGCTTGATACGGCCAATGCTGGTTGGCTGCTCATCCACATCATAATCATCTCCCAGGTCCAGACTTCCTACCTGCATTTGACGGGGAAGGTGACGTTTGAAGGAACTGTGCCTGAAAAAAGGAGATAAAGGAGAGAAAGAGTAGCATGAGGGATTTGATGACATTTGGAAAAGTTGGATTAAAAACTGAACAGGGAGATTTTTTTAAATCCAAGGGCCACAAAAATGTGTTAACAAATCTATAATTAATGTTAATTAATTTGTATATAGACACACGGATACACACACACACGTTTCCATAGGCAGAATGGTTTTTATACCGTACAAACTGTATTCTATCCCTCTGCACTGCCCCTGCCCCTAAACCTACCCATCACTGGAAACATTCTGCATTTTTACTTACTGAAAAAACCCATC
Organism: Pseudorasbora parva; assembly: GCF_024679245.1. Taxonomy (NCBI): domain Eukaryota; kingdom Metazoa; phylum Chordata; class Actinopteri; order Cypriniformes; family Gobionidae; genus Pseudorasbora; species Pseudorasbora parva. The sequence goes on along the minus strand of NC_090177.1, from coordinate 21,752,365 downwards.
CTGTGTGATTTATAAGCCTTTTGAAAAATGGGGGCGTGGTTAATGTCTCATATTTCACCCTCTCCTTGTAATGTCATACCCATGTCATTATATACATTTGTGTCCTGATATTTCACATATTTCATTCTTGTAGTATGTCCTCCATAATTTGAAGTATACTGCTCTGACCCTTCTTGCAATCGACGAGTGTACACGTTTGTGACAAATTGTCACATCTGTCCTGTTTAACTCCTGGATGATGAGCTCATTAAATGCCGTGATCTTTGTTGCTGAACTCATCTCTACAGAATCCCCCACAGGTACACAGAGTGTTAAGATTGGGTGAAATATATGTACACAGAAGGATTTTCACATTAGGAGGATGCATTTTGTCATTGTCATGTTGAAAAAAAAAGCCCAACACTGCAAGAAATGAGGAGAGGATATGTTCTCTTTCAGGTTTTTGTATTATATCACACATTGGTGTGTGATAAAGTATTGAAAAAGTACAACTTCCTCACACCTTGAGCACTCATACATCTCTATAATAGAGCTTAACTACCACTGAACTTCACCGTAAGAACCAGGCATTTCTCATTGTACTCGTCCTCTAGCAACACCAGAAAACTTTGGATGCTGTTAGATGCAAAATGATTGACTTGTTCTAATGAAACCAGAGTATGGATTTCCAGAAGTAATTTGTTAACATCGTGGAAAAGTAATTTGTTAACATTGTCCTTGGGAAAGGCTATTGTGCTTGAAGGCAGTTCCAGTGTGGACAACAACCATGCATGTCACTTCTGCAGCCTGCATCTTGCTCAGTGAGATAATCAGTCACTCTTTTCATAGCTTTTGCTGGATACTCTCGCTTGGTTTTTCTTATGTTCTTTGTCTAGTAAAAAAACACTCATCACTAAATGAAAGCTTAATATTAAAGCCTGATTATTTCAGGGGCATTGTCACAAGCCCCTTGTTTAATATCTGTGTTACATTTGCTATATTTTCACACATAAAACAGTGATTTGGTAATCCCTTTTATACCTCTGTTCTCTTTTGTGTTAATAAAGTCTCCTGACAGTTCTCTCCCAAGTGGTTTAATTGCACTCAGCATTAAGTCTGAGAATGGTTCAGTGGGCTATATAATATTTTTAATTGTAAAGAAACTTCTCTTTAAATGTTTTGTTTCAACATACTTACGTGTTGTTAAAAATAGCCTTAAACTGACACCAACATTTTTATTATTATTTAGCTTTCAGGAGGGTGTACTCATTTTTGCTAATTTAATCACTTTGATAATGAAATCTTATTTTCGTGAATAATTTTGACATGCTTCTTTGGTAGCTAATTGATCAGGACTTCCTGGAACATTATGGGCACTATTTTAACAATCTGAGTGCATGGTCTGAAGCGCAGACCATAACATTTAATATTTAAAATTTGTTGTGTTTGTTGCTGTGCGTCCCTGGGTGTATAATAAGCAGTGTGTATGCGCGTTGTGCACCCACCTATAGGCAGATATTACTAATGCGCTTTTTAAATAACACCAAAAATACTGCGCAAATCCTCATAATAGTCACACGCCAACAATGTGCCTGAACACACCTTGTTTTCAGACCAGCTCGCCCATGGGCGAACAGATGCGCGAGTGCATTTGCCATTTAAACAACGTGGCACTGGACGTGAAATTGATACCTGCGTCAGGCAAAAATTGATACCTGTGTCAAAAAAACTCTTGCATCACACCGGGCGTTGCATTGTGCATTATATATATATGTGTGTGTGTGTGGGGGGGGGTGGGGGGGTGGGGGGTGGATGGATGGATGGATGGATGGATGGATGGATGGATGGATGGATGGATGGATGGATAGATAGATAGATAGATAGATAGATAGATAGATAGATAGATAGATAGATAGATAGATAGATAGATAGATAGATAGATAGATAGATAGATAGATAGATAGATAGATAGATAGATTGATTGATTGATTGATTGATTGATTGAGCTTTGGTCAGGGGTGGCAGAAATGCAACTTTATAGTTAGCCAACTATGGTTGCAAGTTCCGTCGTTATCATCCAACCGTCATTATCATAGTTCAACCAGTCTGTGTTTCACGATACCATAGTTTTAACGAACATTCACAAACAGCATTACAAACTTGTGTGGTTGCAATAAAAACTCTCGGCCTGTGGTTATAGAAGCATAGTCTCTAATTTGCATTCAATGTGTACTTAATAAATCATTATTGTGAGCAAAATAAGCAAGCTGACATTTAGTACTTTTACTTTTTTTATATCTTTTATTTCAAATACATACAAATCTCATTTTTATCTTTTACGTTTTTTAAAAGCACCTATTTTGAAGAGTTCACATGTGCGGACATGCTCTAGTATGTAAGAACGAGCCTATTTGAATCTGGAAATAAAGCAAAATAAGAATTAGTCCTCAGGTGCCATATCCATAATTTATAGCAAAAAATCTAGCATGAATTCGATCACAAAATAATGAATTACTCCACCACCTGCGTGACATCATTAAAAGGATAGTTCACTGTAAAATAGAAAATTTTTCATCCTTTACTCACCTCAAGTTGTTATAAACCTGTATGAATTTCTTTCTTTAGCTGAACACAAGGGAAGACATTTTGAAGAATGTCAGTAACCAAACTGTTAACTGGAGCCATTGACTTTCATAGTATTTTTCCTACTATGGAAGTCAATGGCTCCAGTTAACAGTTTGGTATATCTTCCCTTGTGTTCAGCTGAAGAAAGAAATTCATACAGGTTTGAAACAACTTGAGGGTGAGTAAAGGATGACAGAATTTTCATTTTAAAGTGAACTATCCTTTTAACCAACATGGTTTAATGACAGATTTGCGACAAAACGGTTTACGGTTTCAGGTAATAGTTGTGACTAATAGTTGTGGCTAGCTATAAACAGTGAGTTACGTCATTGTACTGAAAACGCACCCCTGCATGGAGAGGTTCTTGAGAGACTCCAGCAGAGCTTTCTTCCCCCATATATTGAAACTACGATCTTAATAATGAGGTGGAACAACCATTTAGCTAAGAAAACCTGGCAAAGGAATTAAACCTGTCTGAGATTGATACCAATTATTTAAAAAAGATATAAGAAATAAAATAAACAAAAACTAAATTCTGATTGTTAGATCAGAAATATATAGACTACATTATATAAGTATAATATTGTTGTATAAACTTGAGATTTGCTGCACAATTCTCTAGAAGACAAACCTCAATGCTGTGAAAGCAATTGTTTCATTCATTATGTAACAGCTAGTCTCAAGAGGAGGCCGGGTGTTAAAATTAATTCCGGTGCAGTTAGTTCAACTGCATACTATTTAATATTGATAAAACCCCATATTTCCCTGTCAAGTTGTTCTCGAGCAATGCTCTGTAACAAAGAGCAGTGAAAAATCTTCAAAAACAGCCACATACTGACGCTAAATTAAATATTTATCTTTAATGTGCAAATAGTACATGACAGATAATTAATTCTGAGTGGACAACTTCTGTGCCATAATTAAGGTCCCTGGAACAAATCCAAAAGTATCAAGTATGCATGAGCAAGACTTCTCTGGGTTCCAGTGATTATAGAGCTGCTAAACATTAAAAACTTGCCCTGAGGTGACACTGAAAATAGATGACAGTCTCACATGAAAGACTTCAGTCCTCTAAATAATTATGCATCATCAGCAATATACTTTTCAAATATAAATGACGTTTCTGAGAAGAGTACATTTCTCTTGTTGGTGTCAGTATTCATCTGTAATGTCTATAGGAGATTCTCCTGGGGGAACTGTGATTGATGCCTTTTGAGCCACACTGGGATAACCACCTTGGAAATAGACGAAAGTACACATATCTAATAATACAGGGACGGTGGTCTGACAATCTGATTCATAGTCTGCATTTCCTTCAGGTCTTTATGTGACAAATGAAATGTGTAAATGTCTATGCAGCACTGGGTGCGTGTAAATGGTTGCAGACATACAAGATGATAAAAGATGGGCATCCCTTAAAGGGTTAGTTCAACCAAAAATTAAAAATTAATTTGACACCCGTAAGACCTCCGTTCATCTTTGGAACACAAATGAAGATATTTTTGTTGAAATCCGATGGCTCAGAATGGCTTCACTTTATGAAGCGACGAGAATAGTTTTTGTATGGAAAAACAAACAAAGAAATAACAACTTATATAGTGATGGGCCGATTTCAAAACAAAGATTCGAACAGTTGTATTGATTCATGATTCAGATCGTGTGTCAAACTGCCACACTGCTGAAATCACATGACATTGGCGATCCGAATCATGATCCGATACACTGATTCATAACAGTTTGGAACTTTGTTTTGAAATCGGAGGAAATTGCATTGGTGTCAAAGGAAGCCTTTCTGAGCCATCGGATTTCAACAAAAATATCTTCATTTGTGTGCCGAGGATGAAAAGAGGTCGACGTTAGGGTGAGTAATTATTGACAGAATTTTCATTTTTGGGTGAACCAACCCTTTAAGAACAGTGTGCATTTAAAGCAAAATTTTAACATATCAAGAGATGACTTTAGCATGTAAAGTAAGATAATGCATCATGTTGTATATTATTAAAGGATATAAATGGAAACACTTGGTAATTTTGTTATTGCACAACACTGAAAATTATGAAAGGTGTAGATGACCTTTACCGCGGGCAAGAAGCTCGCATTTTACATTTATTCCATAAAATGTTAGCAGAATAAATAGAATACATTTGTTTTTTTTAAGTATCAATAATGTAAAATATTAAATCAAATTGAAATTTTAAATAAAAATGTATTATAAAAATGATTAAAATACAAATTCTAAGATCCTATTACCAACTAGACATAAAAACCATTAATATTGTATCAATATTCAATTCATTAATCACATTTTGATTATTTATCTTACCCTACATATACACTACTGTTCAAACATTTGGGTTTGTATTTTGATCAAATAAATGCAGTCGTCTTTTAGGAAAACATTATCTTACCGACCCCAAACTTCTGAACGGCAGAGTATAAGTGTGTGTTGGTAGGTGCTTTTTGGCTCTGTTACCTGGTGGATGACGCAGGCTCTGTGGTCTGTCTTTGCATGCGCTGTGTACGGCGCAAAAAGTGCTCGGTCATGGAGAGCTGCACCTCGGCGGGGATGTCGGGGGACGTTCGGCTTATTTTAACAGCTGCCTCCAGGAAGCCCATCGAGGCCATAGAATACTTTTCCTTTTCAGTCGCCATGGCGACCTCAGACGGCTGAGGACTGGGCAGGAGAGACGGTAAATGAAGTGAGGGGCAGTCGTCAGGGGCGAGGGCCGCAGAACTTGACGAGAGGGCTTTGTTCCTCCAAGGAACCCAGCAGAGCCTCCAGGAGACGAATGAGGAGAGCAACAGCAGCGCCAAGCCACACGCTATTATCACACCGATGGGGAGGCCAACGGTGATGTCTACAGCCGGGCGGAAGTGATGGGCCGCACAATATGGACAAACAGATGGTCAAAACAGTGAGACAGACAGAAAGAAAAGCGCATTAGTTTCAAGAAGGTTCAAATGAGCAACGACTTTAACGTATTTATATCTAAAGATCCATGGGTTTATTTACTTAAGCCTGTTTGAATCAAACACTGTCTGAGGCCCTGAATTTGATACCACACATACACACACACACACACACGCACACTCACAAACACAGTGCAGAAATGATGAAATGTAATTAAAGTTATCGCAGATACAGGCCTATAATCTATTTCCAAGGGAACAATGCTTGCGGAAGATGCGGCAGCAATATCAAGCCCTCTTACTGCAATGCTTTTCACCCATCAATGGCTCTTGCGCATGTAGGCGGAAAGCAAGCTCAAACTCATTTCTTCACGATTACAGAGAATTTGCTTGCAATAGAACAAACGGACTGAAGAAGCTCCAAGACTGCTGACAAGCACCATGTAAACATTAATGTAAAAGAAAAGGGAGATCTGTCATTTTATGCGGGGGCTCTATAGGAATTTAGGTTCTATATGGGATTTAGAACAATAATATTGAGGCAGCTGAATTCATTTTTATTCTCCGTCTGAGATGTGTTTTTACAGTGAGAAACACTGATTACGTTTTTTTCCCCCCTCACCAACAGTTGTGAATGCTCTCAACCCAGTGCTTCGACCGGTTTGATTTATTTGAAATAACGCATGCTGAGATCTCCCTGGGCTTCCTGGAACGTACAATGTGTCCTTGCTCAAATGGAATACAAATCTCTACTGACAGTTCTAAGGGCTTGGGGCCACATCTAATTTAGTGTCTTTTAGAACTTTTGTTCTTCATTCAGTTCTGCATTTCTTTCTAAGTCATTTGTCATTATGTGACTACTGTAAGCACACAATCCAAAGTAAAGAAGACTCAAAGTCACAAACAGGAGAAATCAATCAAGATTTTGGTAACAAAATTCTTCAAATTCAAATAATATTTATTAGCCTATATAAGTATAATATACAGTACCGGTCATAAGCTTGCAATAATTGTGATTTTCTTTATTGTTTCTAAAAGTCTCTTACAGTCAAACCAAAAATTATTCAGACACTAGATATAATGTCTTACTAGTGACTCTATAATGTCTTACTAGTAAATCTAATCTGCCCACGAGTGTCGTCTAGCGACTCTCAATACCCTTCTGAGCTGTATTCGCCTAACTCTTGCCGGACCAATCAGATCGTGTATAGATAGAGTCGGTGGGCGGGGCCATAATGACGACGGCCGAGTTGCGTTTGCGTGCTTCTAATAAACACAGAAGCTGGTGAACGGCGGCGGTCTTTCGAATCAGCTTTGACCGCGACTCTGGAAGACTTGGAGTTAAGCCTTTCTCTGAGAAAAGAACAAAGAACGGCACTGAAGTCATTCTTAAAAAGGGAAGATATGTTCTGAGTTTTGCCGACCGGATACGGTGAATGTTTAATCTATCAACAAGCTCTGCTTCACCTTCGTTGCTCTGGTTGGTTGTAGCGCTATCCTATCGCGTGCAGAGGGAGTTTGAAAGACAACTGTTTATCCCGCCCCTCGGATTGAGCCCTGTCAATGGTGAGTTTCCAGACCAAACATCTTGATGTGGATCTGGCTTGTCAGGCTATTGACTACCAGTGAAATTGATCAAATTTGGGACCAAAATGATTCAGACACTTTGACCTGACCATGTTTTGCTAAAGTGTTTTTTCTTTAATTCCTATTCCAACCTTTTCCACCACAGACTGAACAAAATTAAGTATTGCGTGGCCATTGGTTGACATTTTGTTCTGACACAGAGTTCTTGTCATATTTCATTACCATTTTCTAAACTAGCAAAAAACCTGCGGTAATGTGAGAACATTTTGAAGATGAATTAGTCATTAGTCCAGTCTTTGTCACATTATCCTTCAGAAATCATTCGAATTTGCTGATTTGATGCTCATTGCAAATACAAATGTATCTTCTGTTCAGATTGTATCTTTATTTCTTAAAAATATATCCTTACAACAATATTTGAGTTTACTTGAGAATTTTTTTTCCCCCCTAAACACAATCTTACTTTAAGGCAGTTTAGATATTGAGTGTAAAATAATACAAAATAAGATTCTTAGTGCATAAAACATGGTGATGTAGCTTTTCTAAAGTCTAGTTTTCTATAATACAAGCCGTATATTTGCTGAAGTTTCCCATTTCATGTGAATAAGCTGTCAAGGGGTTTTCTGTAAATTCTGTAAACTGCTTTCTCTAAAGTGTCCATTTGAAGGGCTCAGAGTTTATCCCGAGTGGATAAGAAATTTCTAGGTCCAGGGATTTATGTGTTCAGAGGATTTTCACATTCAAACGCTGCCATATAGCTTCTGTTTTGTCAACTGAAATGATCCAGACTCTGAAATGTGGCTCCCACTGGTTTGCGTCTGTTGTCTTTTGATTTCTATTAAGTCTGGCTTTCCTGTACAGCTGGACAGGACTGATAATGCCAAGTTGATGTGGCAGTTTCGCGGTGAGGTTTTAACAATAATTTTAGTCATGTGAAAAATAAATGCCTATTTGATCCTTTTCACAGCCAAAATAAACGAAATAATTTGGCTATTACCCAGTGTGCCCGTTTATAGCATGCATACTGGACATTAATGATGATTTGGCTGTTAATCAGCATGAAGACAGCAGCACAGAAGACATGCAGCAGTAAAGCAAAGTGAGCTTCTACCCGTTGAGATATGGATAATGAATCCAAACAGTGTGACATTATGACTCCCCATGGACCCGGTTGCCAACCAGCATGATATTTCACACAGCACTGGTCATAATACACAGTTAATGATCCATGCATGTAATGGTTCATAAATGCATCAGTCAGTCAACATATATGTTTCTTAAAGCTGTCCAAGATTCAGGTGGGTTAATGCGAGAATTTGACAAAAAAGCGTACCTTTTTTGGATCAAAAGCCTAGCTAACGTCACTGACATGTAACATTTTTTTTTTTTTAATAATTGGGAGTTAATTGCTTTCAAAAAAGTTTTTAATATAAATTATGTTATATTATTTGTGTAAGTATTTAATTACATGTATATAATTTATAGCTAATACAAATAATAATAAAAAAACATATAACAAAAAATTCATGTAATATAATGTTTCGTCCAAATGTTTTATTCATGTTCATAATTATTCATCATTTATTAATTCATAAATATCATTATGTTTTTGTACCACATTTTATTTTAGAACTTTAACTATTAAAATGACCTGTTAAATTAATTTCCTGATCCATTATACGGTATATTAGTTATTTTAGTATTATTCATTTACTATTGTTGTTTTTAATATTTTTAATTATTATTTGAAAATTGAAGTAATTTTGTAGTTTTTTGTAATTTTATACGTTTTTTAAAATATGCGTATTTTAAATACATTTTTTATTTCAGTTTTAGTTATTTTAGCACATCAATTTAAAGTAAATGGAAATTATGCTTTGGCAACTAAATTGTTATTTTTTATTTTAATCAACGTTTATTTTATTTCTTTGTTTATTTTTATATTAATTAATTAATTATTAACACTTTTAATGTGTTAAAAAAATAACAGGGCAAAAAGTGCGACTGACCCACTAGTCTGTTTTGAAATCTTTGACGCTATATTACAAAATCTTTGAGAATACATATATTTTGACAGGTCAGTGGATCGAAATGCACCTGCTAATTATGCAGTCATGCCTTTCTTTAATCTAGCTATCCTGAAAAAAACAACCACCTCTGATACATAATGAATCCACAGCATTTATGTTTGTGGAACCTGTATCCCATCTCAAAAGCCTCCCTTGGCACTCAGCACAATTTTCCAGCCCAGTGCTGCAGGAGCAGAGAGGAGAACATGCTGTCCTATGAGATAACACATGAAAGGAGGGGGTTGTTAATTTCCCCCCTCCTCCTCAGGCACAGGGTTCACTGGGGTTGGGCCATGTCTGGAGCACATGAGTAATATCATGAGGCCTACAAATTCAATTAAGATTTGTTTTGAAACTGAGTCAGGGCACAAACTGGGGCCTGAGGGTTTTTCCTTCAAATGTCTTCAAATGTAACCTGGTTTCCATAGAAACCCAGCTATAAGACGCAACATGCGCCCTGTCAACTCTCATCATCTAATCCCGAGCAAAAACAAAAAGCTTTGTTGTGTGCTCAAAGCACAGCATGAAATGAAGAATTAACGCGTGAGGACATAAAAAGCGAGGCGACAAACAACAACATCAGAGGGGTCATCTGAACCTTGAAAGGAAGCCAATTAAAGAACCTCTAACATGGTCCTTTTGTTAATTACAGGGTAAAATTGCAACAAAATGGACCACTGTACTAACACGTCCTAATTTAACCACACACAAAGGGCAATCAGGAAGACAGTGTGTTAACCCAACTCAGCGAACCTCAATTACACAGTCTCTGCTCCACCCACGCATCTCTGACAGCTGATATTTTCAGGACAATGGGAGCCACATTGATAGGAACTGGCATCACAATCAGTGACCACCATTAGGGAGAGCTCAGAGGCACTGTCATATCATGCCTTTGAACTAGATCTCTGTTCCCATGTGAACGCATTTAGATTTAATATTGATGGTGGAATTGGCGGAAAAATACAAAGTGTAAATCTGCCTCCTATAGGGTCTATCTCTTGAGGGTGTATATGCAATCATAGTAGGACTATAGCTTCCGAGTCCACCAAAGCCTTGCTACGGTAGTCAAAATCAATTACATCGGCCTGAATAAATCAATGTGACAGCTCAGTAAAGAGCGCTTTGTAATTTCTAGTACCAGTACCTACACATTACTATTTTTAAAAAATGGAGTCTGTCATTTTTTTTAAAGGACTTAATATTTGATTCAGCAAGGATGCATTCATTTGATCAATAGTTAAGCATTCAACTTTATATTCATCCTGGAAAAAAAAAAATCCTCAAAAATATTAAGTTAAACAACAGTTGTCAATATTGATGATAATAATAAGAAATCAATATTAGAATGATTTCTGAAGGATCATGTGACACTGAAGGAATATGCGGAACATTTAGCTTTATAACAGGAATAAATCACATTTTTAATTATATTAAAATGGAAAATAAATATTTTTTTATTGTAATAATATTCCAAAATATTACCAATTATAAATGTCTTATTTATAAATATTTACTGTATGTTATTTATTTATATATAAACTGTATTTTAATATATAATAAATACATAAATAATATGTGTATATATAAATGAATCTAAATCTGATAAAGCATATAAAATGTCCTGAAAGGAGACAAGTATTAGCCAGGAGTTAAGCGAAGAGGACAAGTGTAAAAATCAAGGTGCAGCCTTAGGGTCCTTCCTCAGTTCGGCTGCTTGTATAAATCACAGCACATGATGCTGCATGACATCCCAGGCTTTAGAGGGGGAGCTTTTCTCCTTGATTCCGCAAAGAGGAAAATATCAGCTCTGCAAGTAAATCTCCATGCCCCTTCCGGGCCATTTTTAGATTGCTCTATTTCATAGCTCCTTCTCCACTGCAATCTCAAATCCCCTAATTCCCAGGATCTCCGAATGGCGGAGCGCCACAGCAAACAAAGCCGGGGGTTCTCAAACTGAAGGACTGCTGGGAGCAATGCAGAAATCATACGCTAAGACTTTTGGAGGTAAACAGCCTCTCATAGAGCTTCAGGCACATATTCAGAAATTAATTGTAACACCATCTGGACAATGTTTTTTAGCAGTGACACATTGGTGTTATTCTTAAGTCCCAGAGCATTACACATTCCAAGAATATTTGGAGAAGAGATTTTTTCCATGTCAGTGAAATTGATCTAAAGAGTATCCTGCTCATAAATAACTTTAAGCTAAACCCAATAAGAAGAGACCTGTAAGCCTATCATCGAAACGCTCGAAATCTCAGAACCCCACAGAGATGGTTTCTGTAAGGACAATAACAGAATCATATTCCAATCCACCAGACAGACAGGTGATGATTTTGGAATTTAGCCCTTAATAAAACATCGGGAGAAATGTCAGGAAAACTATATAAGTGGTGTTATATAGCACTAAAAGTGAGTAGCATCTGCCTGCATAACCGGAGGCTGCATTTTCAGGACCGCATTTCTAGCACCCTGGTTTTTATTGACAACGCCACCTAGCGAATTAGAGGACCAGCAAAGGTGGATGACGATCAGAGGGTGAGTGTCACATGTGAATCAGTTTTCATTTTAACATTCAAAACAATCGTGATGCATTTCATCTGAAAGTTAAGGAAGCAGAAGTGATCGTGATTTGCTGAATGGTCTTGAATGCATATAGCTATCATAGTTAGTACTTTAAATGAATTGTTAGCACATTATAATGCTCAAGTTGATTGTTGATTGAGACATAAGATGTTTTTATAGTCAGGCAGGCATAATAGAGGCCATCATAATAATTGACTGTTATAATACCACGTGTTAGACTGTGTAATGTATAGCCTACTGTGTACTGTAATCTATGTGCTTTGAAGGACACTGCTCCGGGCAGGCAGAAGTATGACAAAAGATGAATTAATTGGTCAAGTCCTAGACTTAGCCCCAATTTATGCCTATTTATGCCTATTTATTTATATTAAATTAACTTCAAGAAACCTATAACAATCCAGGAAGGGATGCAGTTCCTGAACTAAAGAGATGCACATGCTGTGAGGATTTCCACTGCCCGTTCTGCAGCTCTTCTTTGTTTCAACCAACTAATTGATTAAAGTAAAATACCATTTGGAGAGTCATTTTACATTCATACATTACAATGTGTGCTTTAAATATTTAAAGGACAGGTAAAGTCATGTAATTGTAGAAATGGCATGTTATTTCTATTCAGATTTCTTGCATCTCTCATCTCTCTCTTATTTTTTCTCAGTTCAGATGAGCTTTATTGACATGAATGTTTCAAGTACCTGTTCAGCCAAATCTTTGAACAGTATGCAATAACAGTAATATGAACATTATTTGGTAGCCTATGAAGATTGATATAATTTTGTGTGCTCTGTGGTGACTAAGATCTTTAAAATTAAAAATGAGAGGATTGAACAAGCTTAACTTAATGTTCCTTATTTCATTCACTTCTCTATCTTTCTCTCTCTTAGCAGTCAGTGAAGACATTGTCCATGAAGTTATATTCCTATATGGTTCACGTCATGAACAAATTTGTTCTTGTTTGTTTTCAAATTCATCTGTTGCAATATATTATTTTATAAAATATACACTTATATCTACCCCCTGATTTGTTCTTGTGTATTCCCTCTGTACTTGAAAATGTGGTTGACTGAAAAGGCTATACCATTCCTTGTTTATTTGAATTTATGAGTTATTAAATTATGCAACTTGGACCCAATAATTACTCAACATTCTTAGAAATGCAGTCCTGAAAGTGCAGCCTCCGGTAGTGCAGACAGATAATGTTACTAAAAGTGGTTCTTGGCTCGTAATCAGGGGAAGACCTTTTGGTGCTATAGCACCATATCTGTAAAGGTGCTCTACAGCATCTTTTTCAAATGGTTCTACGTAGAACACATAAGAGGTGCCATATCACATTTTATTTAGCCTATTCAACAAAAAGGGTGCTAAACAAAACCAACCGTGGTTCTTTGACTGGTAAAACTTAACACGTTTTTTTTGTATGGCAGTGTTGCACATTAACCACCTAAAAGAACCCCTGAAGAACCATATAGGGGCTTAAGAGGTTATTTTATGGCAGTGGTGTACCTTAAAGGGGGGGGTGAAATGCTGTTTCATGCATACTGATCTTTTTACACTGTTAAAGACAATCCCATACTAAACATGGACAAAGTTTCAAAAGTTAAGGTGGACGTTTGATGGGAGTATTTCTTTGTCAAAAATACTACTTCCGGTTAGTCATAAGTTTCTGCAAGTTTTTTGAGATCATGCGTCCCCTTAGACGTTAATGGGGGCGGAATTTCCTTGTATGGGCCGTACGGACAATTCTACCGGAAGCGCGTGAGAGAGAGAGGGAGAGAGCGAAAGCAACAGGCTATGCCCATCAAAGCGCTGGCTCGTAGGCTGCGCTGCACAGGTAATGTGCACAATTAACAATGACATCAAAAAGTGCGTTTTTGGTTGCCAGACCAAGACAGTCCTGCACAGATTCTCCAAAAACCCCGCGTTAAGGCAACAGTGGATGTAATTTGCTTTTCCGGATCAGCAACTGAGTTGCGCGAATGTTTATATCTGTTCGCTGCATGTCGGTGCCGACTGTTTCATAAACAAGGCCCAGCTCGACGCCGGATTTTCCAATAGCCTAATGCTGAAGGATGGAGCAGTCCCAACGTTAGAACCGCGGGCGGTGAGTTAGACTGCTTCAAATGTCTGTGTCTATGCTCATCAAGTAGCCCAAACATGATCACGTATAGTTACTATATATATTACTATGTATAGAAATTGATCAATGGAGCATGCGATGTGTAGTGCGTGTACATTTGTTTAGCTGGCCACTATATGTGTAACTTTATGTTTGTGTATTGTAAAAGCACTCCAAACAACAATACACAAAGAGTGGGGAAATATGTTGAACTAAATAAGCACGCTTCTTCATTCAAATGTGCTACTATTCCGTGTTGTCTACACAAACCACGCGTAAACACACACACACACACACACACACACGTGCACAACTGCACTTCCCACATGTACATCTTCAAAGACAAAAATACGACGATATAATTCAAGTATAAATATGTAAATAACACAAGCCGCTAAGCATATTATATAGTTAGTGTATAACTTGTACCACATACAGACGTCCTGCTCTAGTCGTTTTTGCTGCTGCTCCTGTTCAACTGCAGCCTCTGGGTCTGATTCCGGATCATAGATGTATGGCTGTATCTGATTAAAAGCCATATTTTTAGTTTGAATATAGTTTTTCCCGCTGTTAGGGATGACAGCATTACGACACACTCAACACGGCGGCGCACACGTCACTATTTAGCTCCGCTCACACGACACGCCCCCACCCGCTCGGCTTTTTTCGGAAAGACTCGGAACAGCGCATCTTTCTTATATAATTATTAAAAAAATAAAGACTTTTCGGAGATATGCAGGATGCAATGCTACTCTATAGGTACTCAAGATTGACATGACACTGACTGAAACTGAGTGTTTCACCCCCCCTTTAACAACCCAAGAGAACCCCTGAAGAACCATATAGGGGCTTAACAGGTTCTGTATATGGTTCTGTGTACACCTCTGTCATCCCAAATAACTGGTGAAGAAGTGCTGACGAACCACTGAAGCACCAAGATTTGGTGCTATAGTGCTTAGAGGTATATGATTACGAGCCAAAGAACCACTTTTAGTACTATATAGTGCAATTTTTTAGAGAGTATGCAATGTTTGTACGGGCCAAAATATGTCATATTTAGTCATCTTGTATTTATACCGACAACTATTATCATGAATGCAGCGTCACACAAAAGTAAGTTGTCAGTTACTACCATCATTGTAGAAATGTGCAATTCGCAGTCAGCCATGATTCATTTGGTCAGCGAGCGAAAGTGTTCGATAACAGCAGGTTTACCGAGATTAAATCAGTGATATACATCAAGTCATATAATCTCAACATGACAGCCTCCGTGAGGGTAGTCACGGAAAACTTTTGAGTGATTGTTTGTAAGTGGGAAAATATTTGGAGAAATATTCTATACAAAATATTAAATGAAAAGTCAAGATGTAATGAAGCACAATGTTAAACCGCTGCCATAGCCAGCCCCATGACAACGCTAATCTGCTCAGCTCCTACCTGAATGTCTCACTGGATGGTTCACATAGCTTAGCAACAGACTGCATGCACACATACGCTATTAAATTCCTGAACTCACATCCTTTATTTGACACAGCGTGATTGTCTGAAGTGTTTATCGATCTGAATCGACCACTCACACCTCTCTGCAAAAGGTGTTACAAATCACATACTGCTGCTGTGCACCTTCACATCCACATTCCCCTATTAGAAAAAACATGCCAGCACTGATCATTTCAGGAGTAGACAGGGGTTTATGTGAGAAGGCAAAAGATAAGCCAGTGTTTATTCTGTATCTTAACAAAAGACCATGTTTATGTGATGTGTTGATTATTTAATATGGTGCTTGATTAGAAATCATAATATCCCATATAGTAGATTGCTAGTGCAATCTTTACTAGTAAAATATGACAAATATGTTTTTATATGTCTTTATGTCAAATATCAAAGTATATAACCAAATGATCAAATGCAAAATTTGTCATAATATGTGTTTTTAGTCAGTAAACATTAGCCAGTCAGCCACATAAGTGTTTTGCCACTTAAAAAATGGAAAACATTTTAATTAATGTGGTTCATTTCAAATATATTTTATTTTGGTGACATTGGCCAATTTACTGACACAGTAACTAGATTTTGAAGGATGAATTAAATGTTTTGGATGATACAAGAGAAAATGAACTGATATGTAAAATAGCAATCATCATTATTTTTAGGACTTCTATTATAATACACCAAGTTGTGTTTTTATACCCATAGAAAACACACTAATTAGAATAGAGATGAGGGGGAAAGGGATAAAACAACAAGGGACATTTTCAATGTTTTGCATTAATATACCAGCCATATCTAAGGCCACTTCATAAGGGAACTGTGACTGTAATGACTTTAATCCTACAACCACCAAAGATGTCAGTTCGTATGAATTTCTTCTATCAGTGCAAAGGATTTCTTTGCAGATATTACATGTTTGAAGATGTAAAACACTGTAAATTAATCCACAATATTTGTATTTATTTTTTTATATTGCATATAATTTGAATATTTAATTAAATTGAACCATATGACTTTTAATAATCCACTAAAGTTGCATTTTGTCGGTGCAGTAAATAAATTGCTAGAGTGACTTTTACTAATGAGAGTGGATTTCGCAAACAACATAAAAAATAACATATAGGCTCAACTATTTAAAAAAATATATATATTATAAAACGGTACAATCATATATATCTGAGTTGTGACAATTGGCTGAGCTCAAGTCGGAGTTTGTTATGCTTATTTTTAGCCCAGCGGATTCCGGTGTGTCAATTAACCGTGTGGAATGGCAATAAAAACGCTGCTGTCGGTCCCTGCTGCCCATTGCCGCATTTACAATCCCCCTAATAACTGACCCCATCACACAGATCTTCCTATTACACATACCTCAAAATTTAATTGGTTATTTCAGGAGTACTTAATTTATAGATCTTTCATAGAGAAACACATATCCCAAAAATCATGGAGATGTCACATGTCTGTTGTGTTGATTGCGTTTTTCAATGAGTTCCTGTGTCCTTAGGGTTGAATCTCAAATTGCCTCCTATACCCTCATAGGGCACTATTTGAAGGTTCAGCCATTTGTAGTGGTGTCCGAAACCATAGTGGACATTATTGAGTACACTCATTCTATCCCACAATGCATTACAATAACAAATGTACAGCTGATATACACAACGGCTGTCCGTTAAAAATTACTCGTTTTCATTCACTCCATCAAGTGAACTATTTTAGCAGACTAACGTAGGGAATAATGAATGAGGGTTTAGGGGGTGATTTCGGATTCAGCCTAAGGCTTGGTTCATACTCCACAAGAAAATAAGTTTTTTTTTTTCTTTTCTTGAGGTGGCAAGAACAAGAACAAAGTTCCTTCTGGCCAGAACATTCCATACTTCACAAGAAAAGCAGGTGCCGAACATGTCCGTTTCTCCACATTAACCCTGCCCACTTCAAATTTTTGACTAATCACATAGTTCTCGAACACCCAAAAAAAAAAAAAAAAAAAGTTCTGCTCAGATGCAGGGCTGCAAGAACTCTCAAACCAGGGCTGCGATTTTGCCCTGGTTTGTCATTTTCAGGGTCATTTTGTTCTCGCAGCCCTGGGAGCGAGAACTTTTTTCTCTGTTCTTGTGGAGGATGTAATGGCCTTTAGTTTTCCAAAGTCAGTCTAACCACATCTTTCACCTGTACCTCCCTTGTTAATCCCCCAATCACTCTGAGTATTTAACCCTTCAGTTCTCCCTCAATGTTTGTCCGTCTTCATCTATGATACTATATGTGTTTGATGTGAATTCAATGAGTTATTAAATATCCTGTTCCTCCTTGTCTTCATGAGCGTTTATACGACACATTACGTGACAGAAAGCAGATGCCATCGGATGGACACTGGGAACGTTTCAATAGGGATTTATGTGACACCGAAACTGTGATAAAGATTTGTCTCATGCATCTCCTGCCAGTTTATGGCTGCTTTCATTTGAACACGTATCTCAATAAATTCACCTGGTTTCATTTCTAAGCTGTAAAATTAGATTAGGCTCATTTGATTTTTCACTTATTTTTACCACAGCTGGAATTAAAATAGTAAGCCCTGTCTGTCCACAGAAATTAAAGCCTACTATGTCTGATATTCTCCAGACACGGTATTGCTAAAATGAGTCATGCTTCTGCCAGGCCGATCTTGTGAAATGTGCTGTTTTATAAAACTGTGGAGAGATGCTTTCGTTTTAACATTTGATTGCATCCAAAAGAAAAAGAGTGTGAAATAAATTGAAAATCCAACCTATCGTGACTAGCCATATCATTTGTCAAACGGGCCTCTTAGCTGAAATGGATAATATATCCCAAAAATCCCCAAAGAGAAATATATTAGTATGAAATATATTATGCATGAAAACATTCTTGCTAATCAATGAAAATATGTAATATAAATAATTCGAAAGCAATAATTGGTGCATTTTATTCAGAGTCCCTGTAACACATCTTACATGTAATTACTATAGTAATAACATTAATTTATGCATAATTACAAGCAACTAACCCTAAACCGAACCCTCATCATAATCCAAATTATATAGTAAGTATACCGACTAAACCTTAGCAGTAGCAAGCAAAACGGTTTTGCACGTCAGACTAGTGTAACGTTATACATAGAACAACAATGGGGTAACCGTTAGCGCATTTGAATGACGAAGCATGCTTTGTGAGAACGCTAGGTTTATGTTTGGGTGGTTTTACAATAAACAAACAGACACCTATATTGGTCAGCTAAACAAATGTTTTTCAACACACACCATAGATCACATTCTCCATTGATAAATTAACTAAACTTATACACGATCGTGTTGTTTACTGTTTACTTACGCGATGATAGCCAACAGCATAGACATTTGAAGCAGTTTTACTCACCGCCTGCTTCTAAAGCACGACCGCGAACCTTTATCGTCACCGCTCCATCAAAAACACACTTCTTTGGTAACTGTTGATTTGGTGAAGTCCTGTGACAGCAGTGACCCTGGAGATCCACTTTTGCGACGCGACTGAAGCGATGTTGAGCCGCTTCCCGTCATTTCTGCGTTCAAATCGGTTCAAATGCAGCGCTGCCTTCCCGGAATGCTGTGCTGAAGCGCTGAAGTCGCTTGACTTCACCCATAGGAATAAATTGAAGCGCGGTGCGACAGAAGTGTTGCACGGATGACTGGATCTGCACCTGAGAGCAGTGTTTCTGGGCTTGCATTTGCTCTTTCGCCTCTAGTCATGCGCGCGCGCACCCTTCCGGGAGAAGAGCCCGTAGGGCCCATACAAGGAACTTCCGCTCTATCGACGTCAAGTCGACCCATACTCGAAAAAAAGCTCTCAGAAACTTGTGAGAAACGGAAGGAGTATTTTTTAAAACAGAAATACTCCATCAAATGTCCAACTTAGTTTTTGCAACTTTGTCCATGTTTAGGATGGGAATATAAGTCCTTAACTGTGTAAAAAGCTCAGTATGCATGAAACAGCATTTCACCCCCCCTTTAAATGTAATCTCACTCCTGCAGTTAGTGCTCAGTGCTGTGATACTCGCGCGGTGACTCACTCATTAACAGACATGTACAGTTTTTAATTGTAGTGTCTTCTCCAACTCAGTCACAGTAATCAAGTTGGTGGCTTTGGGAATGACCTCACAGGGCAGCGAAGCATTCTGGGAATTGTAGTCTTTCATCACAATGAGACAAAAATAAATTTTCTGTCTTTTCTCAGTCTAGAAAGCACCAAATTCAAAAATAATTTCACATTTGTACTACATTGATGACCGAGTTTAAATACAGATTCATCTTTCCAGCGCTGAAGTACCCCTTTAAAGATTTGAGCAAGTCAGACAATGGCCAAATTGCGATGGCTAGATGACTGGGTCAGAGCATCTCCAAAACTGCAGTTCTTGTGGGGTGTTCCCAGTCTGCAGTGGTCAGTTTCTATCAAAAGTGGTCCAAGGGAGGAACAGTGGTGAATCGGTGAGAGTCATGGGTGGCCAAGGCTCAGTGATTCACGTGGGGAGCGAAAGCTGGCCTGTGTGGTCTGATCAAACAGATGAGCTAAAAATGTCTCAAACGTCTCAAGAAGTTAATGCTGGATCTGATAGAAAGGTGTCAGATTACACTGTGCTTCGCATTTTGTTGCCTATGAGGCTGCATAGCCGCAGACCAGTCAGGGTGCCCATGCTGACCCCTGTCCACCACCGAAAGCGCCAACAGTGGGTACGCCATCACATGAATGGTCGAGTATGTGTGCGTCAGTTACCTGGGGAACACATGGCTCCAGGATCCACTATGGAAAGAAGGCAAGCCATGTGGATGTTATTTTGACACATGCCACCAACCTAAGCATTATGGCGGACTAAAAATGTTGAGGAAAGTAGAGTGTCAGTAGAAGGTAATATCAGAGCTTTTCACATCCCTTCCTGTCAAAACTGTCTATGTGAATTACTCAAATCCAATAAACCTCAGGCCTGCTCTGGATCAGGGCTCATTTGAAGGTCAGACAAATGGTTGTTATAAATATGAACCTTTTTAAATAAAATTAATGCTTTTTGTAAATCGCTGACTAATCAGTTGCCTTGGTGGCTCGGGGTCTTGGTTCCTTCTGGCCTTTGGCCTGTGACATGAAATAAACATCATGTCAGCACTAGAGAGAGCAATGCATCACTTCACTGATCCGTGACTTGACAGTGGCATGACAGCGGGAGTCATGGGGTTGTTGGGCGAAACATCACACCACATTAGGACTGACAAGAAGTGGGTGGGGAGTCTATTTTGCACATATTCACTGTAGAAGTACAACATAAATCATGTTCAGCTAATGCATCAAAACTGGGTCCAAGTTTAGAGGAATACGTACTTTACCCAAAACTCACTCAACTGTTATTTTCTTTCTGTGGGACACTGTAGATGTTTTTGATATTTAGATGATTATGTTATCGATGTGCCATCGAATGTCGTATGCAGAGTTGGGATGTAGCTAGCGATGCTGCAAATTTTTAATAGCTAGTAGTGGTGTAATGTAAGCACATATGATCACTGTTTGTAATGCATGACGGAAAAGGTAATAATCATAATCTCTCACATAAACGGTCCTCTCTCATTATTATGTAGCTTAGGAAAGTCTGATTTATTCTAGTGAATCGCTTTGTCCTTAACTGCCCTTTCACTCACATGTAGCACTGAAAATTCCACTTCATTGAGTGAATCAGTATGTTTATTTAAATTACCATATTAACAAAAATTATTTGCCAATTAACCAGTTTATTATACTTCTGACCAGTGTTGTTATTGTTAACTTAAAGTAAAACTATTACAAATATTTGTAATTAATTGAAATATAAATATAACATGAAAAGCTTAAATAAAATGAAAATTAATAGTTGAATTAAAAATATGTTAAAGTTGGCGTAGTAAAATTACTGCAATAAAAAACTGAAGTGAAAATGAATTAAAACTAAAAAGAGATAAAAAAAACTAAAACTAATAAAAAGACAGGCATATAAAAAATGAAAACTAAAAATTAAATGAAAACTAAAATATAAAAATAAAAAAAGAATTTAAAATATTAAAAATACTATAATAATATAAAAATACTATGATAGTATATAAATAAATAAGATAAATAATAATGTATATAAACTAACCTGTTAAATTTTGATAATGTCACTCTACTAGATAAAAAAAGACCTATGTGAGGAGGCATATTTTGGGTTTACAATAACAATCACATCGTGTGTGTGTGTGTGTGTGTGTGTGTGTGTGTGTGTGTGTGTGTGTGTGTGTGTGTGTGTGTGTGTGTGTGTGTGTGTGTGTGTGTGTGTGTGTGTGTGTGTGTGTGTGTGTGTGTGTGTGTGTGTGTGTGTGTGTGTGTGTGTGTGTGTACTATCCCTTTAAACACAAGCGCTATTTCCCCCACACTCTGTACAACATCCTTCATTTACCTCAACCCATTAAAGATCGATTTTCTGATACTGATCAACTGTGAAGAAACATGTCTACTGGCCACAGGATGTTCTCCACATGGGAGATAGTTTTGCAGAACTTGTTCAAACTGGAGCGATTGGGTCTCCTTATAGCCATGCTCGTGGGGGAATTTCCCATTAAAACAACATGAGGAATTAATACCGCATGGGTAAATTATTGACAGAACACACTAGTCTAGTATACACAAAGTGATACACAGAGCTTTCTTGTATGTGACTATCATAAAAATGAGATCCATTCAAGTTAAGCAGCCCGCAGCTGCCTTCCTAATCTCACAAAAGTACTGTTCGAATATCAGCATTTCTTGTCACGTTTTACTAGCCTGAATGGTGCTATTTTCAATAATTTTACACTCAAAAGTGAAGCATTGGTCTTATCCAGACTGATCCAGAGTGATCACAATGACACCCCAGGGGAAAAGTGCTACTGTGTTTTACAGTCATAAGACAGGCTGCTCCTTTAAAAGTCCTCCCGGGATGCACATCTCACACCTCGACACTCACATTTGCCACCTGCCAGTACAGACTTTACAAGTGACAAATTTCAAGTCTCACTTGGTTCACACACCCAGCTGTTATATCAGAATTTCTTTACAGTTTTGTCTGCCGATGACATTTGTAAACCCCTAAAGCGTCCTACAGAGCCACAACCATGACCCATCAATGCATGGTCAGATGCAATGGCACGAAATGAAAAAAAAAAGTTTCAAAAACAAAACTATGCGCATTAAGTTTAATGGAAAAAAGTAGGACATTGTATGCATGTTCATTGATTTTTTTCCGGCATACAAACAATTAAAAACATCAACATACAAATCAGCGCAGTATCCAGTACCATTGGCGTTTTAGCCTATGCAATGTGATATTCTTTTCTATTTCTATTTGTATTGTTTGTGTTTTTTGGACTGTGTTTGTCCTGAATAAAGCTTTGGTTGATTGATTGATTGATTGATTGATTGATTGATTGATTGATTGATTGATTGATTGATTGATTGATTGATTGATTGATTGATTGATTGATTGATTGATTGATTGATTGATTGATTGATTGATTGATTGATTGAGTGAGTGAGTGAGTGAGTGAGTGAGTTAGTTAGTTAGTTAGTTAGTTAGTTAGTTAGTTAGTTAGTTAGTTAGTTAGTTAGTTAGTTAGTTAGTTAGTTAGTTAGTTAGTTAGTTAGTTAGTTAGTTAGTTAGTTAGTTCGTTCGTTCGTTCGTTCGTTCGTTCGTTCGTTCGTTAGTTCGTTCGTTCAAGACGGTCTATAACACCTGGGGTAGAATATCTTTTAGCATTCATATTCGTATTTGTATTTATTTATGGACACAACTGTCTATAAGCCATCAATGTCATATGACTAATCACTCAAGCTGCAGGAAAAGTTGTCATTGTGCATACAGGGGAAAATACAGTCCATTTCACTCTTTAAAGGAATAGTGGCTGCCTATGACCCTGTCGCTGGTTCACCAATTTTTCCTTCCTTGGACCACTTTTGATAGATACTGACCACTGCAGACCAGGAACATCCCACAAGAGCTGCAGTTTTGGAAATGCGCTGAACCAGTCGTCTAGCCATCACAATTTGGCCCTTGTCAAACTCACTCAAATCATTACACGTGCACATTTTTCCTGCTTCTAACACATCAACTTTGAGGACAAAATGTTCACTTGCTGCCTAATATATCTAATCCCACCCACTAACAGGTGTGTGATGAAGAGATAATCAGTGTTATTCATTTCATAATGTTATAGCTGATCGGTGTACATATTTAGTCATGAACTGATAGGTCATTTACAAGAAATCTACAAGCAATCACATTATTATTGCATGGCACAAGCTAATTGGCCTCTGCTTATCCTGCAGCCAATGAGATTGCTTGCTCAATGTTTAAATAGCAAGCAATTTATTTTTTGCCATAATCTAGTCCTGCAGCACGCTATCAGAGTTCCTCTGAAACCCTCACCTATAGCTCCACCTGCCTAGATCTCCAACGGGATTTATGCATGTCTATTTGTGCAGCAGCATATCTTACATGCTCACAGCAGCATGTCTGTGTATCTATTAGCAGTAGCAAGTCCATTTGCTCTCCAGCAGAATAACAGATCTAGTCCACCAAGACCAAATACATTAACAATGGCATATTGCCACATGTTAAAACTATTCTGAGAGTTGTCGTGATCTAAATATATACATAAAATAAAGAATTTTTAAAATATAAACACAAAAAAGTTCAGAAAAACGTAGGTGAGCTATTGATAACAGAAATTTGTACTTTTTGTGTCAACTATCCCTTTAAGAATACTTTACGCTTTTTGACTGTCTCTGTTTGTGTAAGTCCATTTGAGGTTCAAAGTATTAATTTTTTTCCACATTAATATCCCACATTTTTTGTACATTTATGTGGTTTTGTTTTATTAATACAGTGTATACTTTTTTCTTGATTCATCCCGACAGCTTAAAATATTACCTGCTATAATAAAAAAAATATCCTAGACAAACTAAAATATTTTTTTCCCAAATGATGTTGATATGGCAACTAGTAAATACACAAAGTTTCGTCATCCTGGCATGTGTGGAAATTTTTTAACCATGCATGGAACAACCAACCCCGCATTATGTTGTGCTCCACACTCCCCTATTCTGTAATAAAATATTAGCCAAACATATGTTTCTTAAACCAAAAAAAAGCTGCTATTTGCCTGCAGAGTTTGTAATTACAACATCTACCAGTAGGGGATAACACCGACATGCTCACTAGCATCCTTTCTTCTGTGAAAAAAAATGTTTTTTTGTACAAAAAATCCTTCAGACTTTAGACAGAATAAGCCTTAGGAGAAAAACTGAGTTAAGCCAGGGATTGAAAGTGAGAAAGTAAAAACGATGCAGAAAGAATAGAAACAAAGAAACAGGATACAAGAAAGAAAAAAAGGACTAAGGCTAATCAACCCTCATCATTTCAGTAAAGTGTGTTAATCTGCACAAGAGATCACTAGGCATCTGTGTCCACTGCAGATAGAAGATGGACTTTAAATGACAGCATGAAACAAATGTGTAAGTGTCACCGCAGACATGCACAGCATTACAAAACACGGAATAGAGCCATGGGCTATAAGCCTCAGATGTGTGCTTTTCCACCATCAGCACCTAAAACACTTTCTCCTCCATGCATAATGCAACACTATTGATTTATGATAGTGCTGTATATTTGGGAGGTGATAGAGCCAAAGTTTGCTTACTCTGACTGCACTGCTGCACTGCCGGAGCAAGACTCTCTCTGTGGAACGAGGGTGTGCCGATGCCTGCGCTGTGCTTCACAGATGGACTGACATATTTACAAGGGGTTTCCAGCAGGATGAGACACTGAGACTGGCCCCGAGTTGATCAGGCTGAGTTTTACCGAAGCTGACATCTACCCCATGCACTGTTCTTGAACTCAATGTGACGCTAGGATCCCCTGTGCAGCAGGTAAGATAGTATCACTGATGGAGGGGGGGGGGGGGGGGGGGAGAGATTTACAAACCCTGCAGCTATGATTGCTCACTTAATACACACATGCATACACAAACAAACAAACACACAAAGTGATACTGGATCACAGTCGCTGTTATGCGCCGCTGAGCACAATTCACCTGCCAGATCAGCTCTGCCGGCAGATGGAAAGAACTCATAACAGAAAGAAACAAACAAAAAAATGCACACAGAGGACACGGTGTGGGCAGAAACCCCTTTGATTAAAAATTTACAAAGGCTTTTAAAAGGGCAAGAGGTAAAAAAAAAAAGTGCCACTCATTCATCATCTGTTTTCAAAGTGTTTCACATTCAACCAGAGAGATAAAATAAAAGCGATAAAGAGCACACAGTCGCAGCCACAGGAGCAACTGCATCCCCGTTTTGATGTGATGGATGCAGCGTGCACGTGCACACACACATAGTAAATGCGCACATTGATACACCTGCTGGAAAATCCATTTTAAGTGTTTAAACAGGTCTTTAGCTAGTCTAAGCAAGTTGCCATGCTACAGCTGGACCACCTTGAGCTGTTTTTTGCTGGTTTAATAGCATAAAAAACAGCTATAATGCTCCAAAAAGCATAGATTTTAAGTAGATTCTGGATTTTCCAGTAGGAACTACTTCACACAGTTGTAAAATCAAAGTAGCACGTGTAAAGGAAGCCTCTTTGTTTCCCTCTATCACAGCATGCTCATGCAACCTGTTTCTCCCTTGATGCCCAATCCATCTTTCCAAGCCATTTAAACAAATTCAGACTACTCCAAAAAGATGCAACACGTGTGTACTCACCAATACTTGTTTGTTTCTTCTTACACTTTCTCTCTCTCTCTCTCTTTCTCTCTCTCTCTGTCTATGTCCTCCTTGTTCCCTTTGATGCTTACACTCGGCAGCGCCCAAGCAGAATGAGTCTCCACCGCGCTTAAGAACCCCGTTTCTATGGCAGTGAGAGCAAGCCAGTCAGCAAGATACGGCAAAAGGCTGGGGGCAGATCCCTCTCTGAGCTCTACGCACTCTTACAAACACTCCACACTCCCATAATCCCTGTGGTGTTTCACCGTACGGCGCAATACACAACTCGCAGGGCACAGACCTCTCTGTCACATGGGCAGATGTACATCAGAGATGTAAAACACCAGAGAAACAGCTGTGATCTAACAAAGCAGCGGTGCTGCATAAGTTTGTTGCATGCATATTAATAAGGCAACCTCATGAATATCAAACATATTTATTGAATGCAGGCAGTGAAGGAGAGATCGAATGAGTTTAGGATGTGTCAATGGATGAAAAGGGACCATTATGCACAAAGTGATTAAAGAAGACCTGTGACAGCTTGAAAGATGGATGTGTAAGACACGGCGATAGCCTTTTAATATTCCAATGGCTGTGTTTTTTCCAAGGTTCAGACTGCGGCGTCAACGATGGGTTTTGAACCATACTGCAGTACTATCTTCACCCGAGCCGGAGAGATAGCGGTTCCCCCCTGCCTCGCTCTATCTAGATTACCATGACCCTATCAGCTGCATTCAGTTGAGCACACAAGAGAAGTCAAACCCTGGGACCACTTTCCTCCTGCTATCTTCTGCGCCAGGGATGCACCTTGTGCATCTCAAACTGGAATCATTATAGCAGCCCTAATGAACAAGAGCTATTTTGATTCACATAATTTATGCAACACTACACACGAGCCCCTAAGAGCCAACAACACTCTGGTGTAAAATGGGCTTTTCTTTTAGGTTTTTGTGTGTGTGTGTGGCCATTACCAAATTTATTTCCCTTTATTTGTGGCGCAATTTACTGAAGAAAAGGCCTAAAATCGTTAGCATGCTTCATCTAAAAGGATATTTAGCCAACATAAAAAAGTTATGTATGTCATTACTTCTTCACCCTTCTGTCTACACACTTCATTTACTTCTGAGGAATATAAAAAGGACGTTTTGAATGTCTAATGGACCACTTTTATGGACCACTTTTTAGAAGTGTGAAAGTCTCATTGCATAGCAAATAGAGACTACTATGGTATTTCTCCACTGAAAAAAGGAATTTTTGGAGTAAACTATCCCTTTAATTTCCATTGTGATGCATTGCATAATAAACAAGTAAATACATATATAATTAAATCAATTAAAAATTACATTTCTGAAAAAAATGGATCTCTGAAACATCACAAACATTTAATATGAAATGTACTTGATAAATAAAGATGGTTGGTACATTACATATAACTCGGAATGCTGCGTTACTAACCCTTCTTTATATCTTTTAATTCAAATACAGAATAAGATTCCTAAATCAAATCTAATTCGGGAAAGGGACATCTCATAGACAGCATTTTAGAAACACTATGCAACATTTAGGGCCCTGTTTTAACGATCTGAGCGCATGGTCTGAAGCACATGGCACAGGTGCACTTAAGAGTGTGTCAGAATCCGCTTTTGCTAGTTTAACAATGGGAAAAAAAAAGATTGGTGTGCCAGGCGCATGGTCCAAAAGGGTTGTACCTAGTCTCTTAATGAGTCATGGGTGTGTTTTGGGTATAACCTGCAATTAACCAATCATCTCTCATTCCATTTAAAAGCCAGTTACGTTTACACCATGTTACGTTAATTTCTTTGTAATATTTAAAAAATGTGGGTGTGCTGCTGCACGTGTGTAATGAGCAGACTGTACGCAAAAAAACCCCGGAAATATCAGAAACTCGCATCGTACCTGTTGTCACATTGCGCCGGGTGTATGATAGGGCCCTTAATCTTCTGTTGTGAAACTACAGGTCCTTCTCAAAAAATTAGCATATTGTGAAAGTTTATTATTTTCCATCATGTAATGACAAAAATTAAACTTTCATATATTTTAGATTCATTGCACACCAACTGAAATATTTCAGGTCTTTTATTGTTTTAATACTGATGATTTTGGCATACAGCTCATGAAAACCCAAAATTCCTATCCCAAAAAATTAGCATATCATGAAAAGGTTCTCTGAACGAGCTATTAACCTAATCATCTGAATCAACTAATTAACTCTAAACACCTGCAAAAGATTCCTGAGGCTTTTAAAAACTCCCAGCCTGGTTCATTACTCAAAACCACAATCATGGGTAAGACTGCCGACCTGACTGCTGTCCAGAAGGCCATCATTGACACCCTCAAGCGAGAGGGTAAGACACAGAAAGAAATTTCTGAACGAATAGGCTGTTCCCAGAGTGCTGTATCAAGGCACGTCAGTGGGAAGTCTGTGGGAAGGAAAAAGTGTGGCAAAAAACGTTGCACACCGAGAAGAGGTGACCGGACCCTGAGGATGATTGTGGAGAAGGACCGATTCCAGACCTGGGGGGACCTGCGGAAACAGTGGACTGAGTCTGGAGTAGAAATCTCCAGAGCCACCGTGCACAGGCGTGTGCAGGAAATGGGCTACCGCACTCCCCAGGTCAAGCCACTTTGGACTACAGAGAAGCAGCACTGGACTGTTGCTCAGTGGTCCAAAGTACTTTTTTCAGATGAAAGCAAATTTTGCATGTCATTTGGAAATCAAGGTGCCAGAGTCTGGAGGAAGACTGGGGAGAAGGAAATGCCAAAATGCCTGAAGTCCAGTGTCAAGTACCCACAGTCAGTGATGGTCTGGGGTGCCATGTCAGCTGCTGGTGTTGGTCCACTGTGTTTTATCAAGGGCAGGGTCAATGCAGCTAGCTATCAGGAGATTTTGGAGCACTTCATTCTTCCATCAGCTGAAAAGCTTTATGGAGATGAAGATTTGGTTTTTCAGCACGACCTGGCACCTGCTCACAGTGCCAAAACCACTGGTAAATGGTTTACTGACCATGGTATTACTGTGCTCAATTGGCCTGCCAACTCTCCTGACCTGAACCCCATAGAGAATCTGTGGGATATTGTGAAGAGAAAGTTGAGAGACGCAATATATTTATATATTTATACATGTCAGATGCCTGAAAGTTGTATTTTCAAGACAAATGAGATGGTTTTCTGAGTGTCAATAAAGAACACATCAGAATTTTTCATTTTTTCGAACAAAGTTCCTGCATGAGAGGTTTTGCTTTTTAAAAGCACCTCTAGGGGAAATACGATCCCTGCATCTGCACTGGGAGGAAGTTGAGCTCTGATGGCTTCAGGGTCAGGCATCACCGGACATGCCATTCATCTCTCTAATGAGCCATATATCTACACCTCAGGTCATCTTTGGCAGCAAGCACGACACAGATCTGACAGCACCTGGAAACCTGCTGGGAGATTCTGGGCAAGAGGTTCAAAGCAAAAGGGGATCAGGAGTGAAGCATCATTCTTTAGAGACTCAGCATGTGGAAAAGTAAAATCCAAATCCTATTGGTTATTCTCAGATGTTTTGGGTGTGCTTTAAAGCCTGTCGAAATACGCCAATCTCTTAACAAAGGGCACTCGCACTTAAAAGGAGGAGAGAAGGTTAAGGACGGACTTGTGAAAATGATCTGAAAAGGGCACTGTTCAAAAAAAATTGTGAAAAGGTGATTTATACAGGACAACCCTACAGTACACGATCTGATCAAAGCTATTATGTCCTTGGGAATTTGCGTCATTGTGTTTCAGACATGTTTGTCTGCATGAGACAATGAGTTTCATTGGCAGTTCAATTAATTTCACAGCAAATAAACAATCAAATTAAAGCTCTTATGTGAAAGCACATTTATTTCACAGGGCTGCATTTCCATGTTTCTCTTGATTAAACAAAGCCAGACACTTTGCTTATTACAAAGATAGCAAGAAAGAAAATTCTAGAGAGGAATGGAGAGATTGAAATGCAACTGACTGAAGAATGACAGTGGACAATGCATAATCCACTGAATCTTAGCTATTGAATAAAATCCTCAAATCCTGCTGATTCCACATGGTACTGAGAATGAAGATATGCTAGAGTCTTTGACAGTAATACGTTTCTTTTCAGAATCTCTATATTTGGCAACTTAAGACATCACAGTCATGTTATTGAATGAGTGTTTTCGCCAGTGCAGCAGGTTCTCAGTTAGAAAGTGTTTTTGTTGTCTTGAATTCTTGAGAGAGTACAGTCAGCAAGAATCTTCCATATTGTACAGCTAATCTACACTAGCTTCTCTGGATTGATCTCCTATCATTCGATGACTTTGGAGTTGTTGACCTCAGGCAGTCTCAATACTATCACTAATTACAACAGCTTCTCAGGACAAAAATGTGGGACATGCCAATCAAAATGTCTGTGTTGGAATCTCTAAAGATTTTACAAAGGAGAAATTTAGAACATTTAGCTTAATACACTTAGAATAGACTATACAATATGTGATGAAACTACAATATAAATAATGCAGGACAGTTTATGTAAAAAAATAAATAAAATAAAAAAGATAATGTTTTTAAATAATAAATAAATTCAGAAATGGGAAAAGCCACAATATGCATGCAATTAGGCTAGCATGCAATATGAAGATCTCACAATTGTGATTTCATTTCTGATAATTTGGACTTTATATATCTTACATTGTCGCTGTTACAAGATATTAAGGAGCTATAATAAAATGTTGAGATATTTGCATTTACGAGAGATAAGGTTGCAATTGTGAGATACAGTATTGATGTTGAAATTGTAGATTAAGTTGCAATTAAGATAAATAATGTAAATTGTGCAATTACTAAAAAAATAAGGTTGCAATTATGACAGTTGCAATTGTAAGATATAAAGAAGCAATTACTAAAATGGTGTGTGTGTGTGTGTGTGTGTGTGTGTGTGTGTGTGTGTGTGTGTGTGTGTGTGTGTGTGTGTGTGTGTGTGTGTGTGTGTGTGTGTGTGTGTGTGTGTGTGTGTGTGTGTGTGTGTGTGTGTGATAAAAAATAAACAGTTTTTATTATTAGTTATTTAACTCAAAAGAAATGGGCTTCCATAAATAAACAGATACTGCCCCTGGCTTTGATGAAAACATTTTTAGGAGACAAGCAATGTAGAGATCTCATCTTTTTTAAAGACACTTCATTTTAGACATTCATATCATATCAGACTGTTGGTGCAAAATGTTCCATTCACTCTCGACACCAATGACTCCTCAGGACTGTTTAACATTCAGCGTGGGTCTCATATTCTGGCCTTTCAGCACCTGTTTTAATGGTTAGTGCATTCATGTCCCATTTTTTCTCCCATGTACATCACACATTTTCTAATTACATTACATCTACCTCGCCCTGCAGCTCACTGATGCAATTTTTTTTTTTACAATGTGGGTCTGCGTTTTGGTGCACTCCAACTCAATTCAATCCACTATATGTCATTACATGAGTGTTTGAGTGGAGAGATAACAGTTTTCTTTTGGTCTAGCGGTCATTGTTTGGCTACACAATATAACTGTTTTTGATGTTTAATGAACTGAATGGCTCAGTGCGTAAACAGATGTGTGGAGTAGGCTTCATACATTGTGCTGTCGCTCAACAAGAGGCTTGTGTTACACGCCCGGTTACAGCATTATGATAGAGGAAGGCCGATGAAGAACGCCACTGACATTTCATGAAAACATACAGTCTTATTTTGTTTGTAATTACACGCCTCACTGGATTACTTTGCCTTGAAAGACAGTCGTCAGAGCTTCTAAATTTGCATGTTGGAAATTTAATGAAGTGACCAAAAAGTAACAAGAATTAGGTACGTGAAGCAGAGCTGTATCGTGAATGTCACGGCTCTGCAACCCCTTTAGTCGTAACTTAATCACGATACAGCACTAGCCTCGAGTACCTTGTAGTAAGTACTTTTATAAAACAGTTGCCACACAATACAAATATTAAAGCCAAAAAATAAATACAAAATTATCAATGCACCTTTCATAAAGTAAAATTACAAAAAACCTTCCTACCGCTGAAAAAAATTGTCCCTGAACCTGTACAGCAACAGTACTTACATTATTGCGCCAATAGATGGCGCCAAAGACTGTCTTTATGAGTAAGTCACTCAGTCAGTAAAGGTTAGTTCACCCAAAAATGAAATGTATGTCCTCAGTGACTCACCCTAATGTCATTCCACACTTGTAAGATCTCTGTTCATCTTCGGAACACAGTTTAAAGGTCCCATGGCATGACATTTTTATTTTATCAGGTTTTTCAACATTAATATGAGTTCCCCTAGCCTGAATGTTGTCCCCAAGTGGCTATAAATTTTGATCGGTGTAAAACAAGTTCTGGCTGTCTTTCTCTGCCTTTGAGAAAATGAGAGCCCAGAGCTGATCTTAAATTCGCCTGTTATGACATCATACCAGGAAAGGTTACTGCCCTTTCCTCTGCTTTGCCCGCCCAGAGAATTAGTAGAGAATGATTCAGTTTAGCAGTGAATGTCAGCAGCACAGGCTTTACCATAGCCCCTTTCACACTGCACGTCGGACCCGCAATATTCCCGGAACACTGCCGGGTCGCCTTCTGTGTGAAAGCAACCACGTCCCGGAATTGATTACCGAATTGAACCCGGGTCGGGGACCTCGTAACATTGTGGGATTTGATCCGGGACGAGCGCTGTGTGAACAAAAGCCAAAACTAATGCCGCAACGGATGTGACGTAGTGATGACGTAGTTATCGTGCAAACTCCTAGAGCAACAAGTTGCAGAACAAACTCGTGGTGCGTGACATGTGAAAGTGCTGACGCCACTGATCGGTGGTGAAGTTTTCTAGGACATTTGTCCAAAATACAGCACCTTGAGGTCTTTGTAGAATTCACATTCTTCTATCAGAAACACCCAGTTGCATGAGCCGTGTACACAGAGCGGTAGCTTTTAGCATCCGATGGAGCCTCTGTGCTCTAAGTCTCGCTGTTTCCTACTCTCAGCAAGCTTTGCTTCCAGCGTACGCGTTATCTCATTAACTCTCTGGAAAGAAGTCAATATCGAAAAACATGAAGTAATATGAGCATTTAGCATAAACAACAATGTCGCTAGTTGCTGGTCAACAGCCATTTTTACAAAGCAATGAGAACACTTCCGTTTTGCCTTTCCTTATTCTTTGGTGCCAATTTTTTTCGACTCCCTTTGTTTTGTGTTTTTCAGAAAGAATTTTGGGATTTTCTGTAAATCTTTAAGAATGCTAAAACTGAAAAGTGGTAGAAGACTACTTGATTTATTGAAGAAATTTAAACTATTGGAAGACCTAGTTTAATTTTTTAGTTTATTTTTTGCTTCATTTATATCTAGTTGTGCTCTGTTATTTAGTATTTGATTCTGATTTTGAATTGCCTTATTGTAATTCTGTTTGTTGCAATAAAAATAAAAAATAAAATAAAAAATAAAAAAATTACTTTTTTTTAATAGTACATTATACGTCACATCCGGATGTCACGTGTCAACTCGATCCGGGACCGTTACGGGTTGTGTGTGAAATGAAAGCGCACATATTACGGTATTTCGCTGGCAGTGTGAATGGAACACATCTACCGGCCCGGGAACAAATGCCGGGTCGCCTTATCCGTGTATTTGCCGGAATCGCAGTGTGAAAGGGGCTCATATGGATTCAACAGCACCACCACAAACAGTGAGTAACAGTGTTCATTAATGTCTGATCTGGGATCAGTGAGTTCTGATGTGTAGGTAATCATTCAAGTTCACACAGACTTTCTTTCTAAATCGTTTAATACTGTTAGCCGTCTTGATGCAACAGTGAATCAAGCCAGTGACTAAAACGATCGACTTCACATCATTTCTGTTAGCAGCATGAAACAAATCTGGTATTTAAATGTTTAAACTACAGAGAACAATCAAAGAATACTATTTATAATGTCCGTATCGCAATCACACGTTTATCTGCAGTGCACACTTGCCCAAACAGCCTGAATGACGCTGTTAAACTGCTCAACAAAAGCTCTTACTGTATTCATGTCGATACAGTATTTGTTGTTAGCTGTGGTGAAAGCATTTTGTGAGAGAAATATTGTTGCAAAGTTCACTCGTGTTTATTCATAGCTGTTAGATACAAACAAAATAAACTCGCGCTCTCAAAAACTCGGTACAATAACACTTCCTCAGTAATCTTTCCCCAGCTCTGTCTCTCTCGACTGGCAGCTGCAGGCAGCTGATCGCGCCTGACTAAACCACGCCCCCTCCGCACGTAATCTCATTTCAAATGCAAAGATGTCAGCCAATCACAACAGTGGGTGTTTTCAATGAAGACTCACAGCAGACACGCCTCTTGAAACAGAGCATTCCAGACAGAGGGCTAATATCAGTATAGAAAAAATGCCTTTTATTTCTAAATTATGACATGTTTTGATGTAAAAACCATACTAACAATATAAGTACACCCCAGGAAACATTATCAAATAATAAAACAATCCATGCAATGTGACCTTTGATACTTTTTTTAATACTGTCCAGAAAGGGAATAAAAACACCATCAAAGTAGTCCATATGTGGCATCAGTTAGTTAAAATTAGAATCTCTTGAAGCATCGAAAATACATTTTGGTCCAAAAATAGCAAAACCTACGACTTTATTCAGCATTGTCTTCTTTTCCGCTTTTTAAAAAAAAACCTCAAATAAAGATTAAAACCTCTGGAACGCAAATGACAAATGCTTTGAGTGCTCCCAGGCACGCTGAACTATTAAAATAAAAATTAGCAGCGGAAATCTAAATGCAGGTAATAACTTGCTCACTCAATCGCTCACACAATATTCTACATAATACAGTAACTTCAATGAGTTATCAATGAGAACATGGAACAAGATACATGTTTACGTTGCTAAGTGTGATTGTGAAGGGTGTTGTGCAGTGATAGGCCTACACAATCTCATTTCGAAGGCTGTCCTCGATCTGGAGGTATTTGAAGTCCACATAAGTAATCAAGGATGTCTTATTTAAGAAAATTAACTACTAAAGCCCCGTTTCCACCACAGGAACTTTACCCAGGAACTAGGAACTTTGGGTGGTACTTCGTGTGTTTAGACCGCAGGAACCAGGGTAAAATTGAAGTTCCGGGTAAATATTTCCCCCTCCAAACGGCCCTGCTCGCGAGGTAGAACTTTTTCAAAGTTCAGGAACTTTCGAGGGCGGGACTTGGGCGCTGAACATGCTGATTGGTTGAGCTCACGCAGTTCAACCGGCATTTTTAAAAGTCTTTTGCGAGGTTCGTTCTGCGTTCAGTAAATATCAGTCTTTGCTCTCTGTCTGGTGGCGCGCGGTCGTCTCAGCCATCTCACGTTCAATGTCCGTAATAGCTGATAATAATATACATTGTCATTTTAAATCTAGCTTTACAAGCTTTCTGAATATGCTGCAGCTGCATGCTGCTGAATCTGCATATTAGTGCTCTTTTCTGTCATTGTTAATTACCTATTTAGTAAACCTATACATAACCAGCAAAAGCAGCAAAGCTTGAATCTCTTCCATACTCGTTATTAATTTTTTTTCACCATGTAAACGACCTGACCGATTACTTTTTTAAGTGTGTGTCCTTACATGACGTGACGGCGCGCGCCGCGCTCATGTTGACAAGAGAGGAAAGTACATTTTTCTGAGGGGTAAACGTTTTATTTCGTAAGTTATGAAGATAATGTTGGAGTAATGACACAGCGTATATTGCCCCAGGCAGTTTTTACTTTAACTGCGCCTGACAGAAGATTTTTTTTTCTGAGATGATTATTACACTTTACAACAAATAGCTATAAATAATACTGTATTAGTCCTGGTGGCCGTTAAGAGTTGCTATGGCTACAGTCAACACACTCCAGCTGCTGGAGAAAACAGCGTTGACATTTTTGGTGCGGCAGACAAACTGCATGTGACAAAATGATTGCGATTGAAAGTCATCACATGTAAACACCAGATCGGTTTAGATAACGTCTCATGTAAACAGATCACTAAATCTTTCAATCGGTACACACACAAATGATTACTGTCCTTCACTGATTTGGAGGAACAGTCGCGCGCAGTCCTACATCACCGGACTATATTTGCCTAATCTTCTCGGAACTTTATCGCGGTCGAAACGCAGACAGCTGCAGGTCTGGGGGGGAGAAAAGTTCCTGTAAAAAAGTTCCTGGTACAAATAGTTCCGGGTAATTTTGGTGGAAACGGGGCTTAAATGTCTACTTTTCTTAAAGGGGTACTTCAGTGCTGGGAAGATGAATCTGTTTTTAAACTGTGTCATTAATGTAGTAGAAATGTGAAATTATTTTTGAATTTGGTGCCTTCTAGACTGAGAAAAGACAGAAAATGTATTTTTGTCTCATGGGGATGAAAGACTACAATTCCCAGAATGCTTCGCTGCCTTGTGAGGCCACTCCCAAAGCCACCGCTACTGAATCACTTTTACTTTCCCACCACCGTTCATCTTCATAAAATCAGTTCAGTTAGAGAACAGACACTACAATTAAAAACAACGTGTCTGTTCAATATATTGTGATTTAGCCACTGAGTAAGTGTCAGCACCAGCGCAGCAGGAGTCAGATTACACGCATCGTGATGAGCTGAATGAGCTCTCGTGATGAGAGCTGAGGTAAACGCGTCCATGCTCCCGCCAGTATTTCTCAGCATGTGTTCAGTCTGGCGCGTTTTCAGTTCATGCCTTTGGAAGATTAACTTTCATAGGAATTAACTTAAGAAGATAAAATACTCAATTTGCTCCGCCGGCCGCACCGTTTCCATGAATGCCTGAGCCGAGCTGAGCTGTGAGTGTGACCCCATCCCCCATGGCCGAGTTGAAAACATGCAGAAATAGCTCCCTCTGCTGGCTGTAGTCTTTAGCATCTGGCCAAACATTTTAACAATGACGCAAATCGACGATATTTGCGTCACCGTAATAATTTTTCCAGAAATAAAATGCATAAATCTTTCGTCTCAGGGGGATATGAGAGGGAGGGAGCATGATAATTCGAATATACTCCAGGGTTTCTACTGATAGAAAGTATGCTAATCGCTGAAGTAACCCTTTAAATGAGACGGCCTTCATGATGTTTATGCATCCTTCAAACGCAACCACCAGAGAACTCCTGAAATGATAATATATGGTACAAAAAGGTGAAGATAATGCTTTTATTTAAGTTATTTGTTTATTCTAAACATAATAAAGTCACAAGCATGACAAATTAAGTTTAAGATGCATCATTTATAGTAAAGTCAACAAACTCCCTTGTAAATGCAGCTCTAAAAATACACAATTGGCTTTGCATTAATCAAATCAAATAGCCTATAGGCATGTCTTGTCAAATGTCTACCAGTACACTTTTTTATCCTTTCATACATTTTCAATTACTATTTGATTCCCTCAGTTCGTAAAAGATAGTTTATGTACCCGCAGGCAATTTTTCTGATTTGAGATTTAAAGACACCATGCAGTTGTTTGATGAGTGCAGTTTTCTGTCCTATTGAAACAGTAAGTCTGGGTGAGACATATTGAAGGACTTTTCTTCATGATTCGTTCAAAGCTGCAGGTTCAAGAAATATAGCTGTGTTACAGTTCTGCTAATAGAGAAAACAATACTGACAAAACTGTGTTTAAAATGCAACCATACATACAAAGCAAAAATAAAATCCCTCTGTTCTTTTGCAAGATAATTCATATATGATATTGTTCCTGATGTACCGTGATGTTACAGTTCTGCTTGTTCACATTATACCCATAATGTTGGCCCCCACTGTGGAGGGGCATATCTGCAGGGGTTCCAGATAACACTTTACAAGAAAACACAGCTATTTCAACTGAGCCTTTATGCAGGAAACAGGAAAGATAATGTCTGTAAAGCTTTGTCATTGTGGGAGCAGATGCTCTTGCTCCACCGTAACACCCAGGCTGTCTGTTAACACAGCACGACACAGAACGAGAGGAAGGGTTTGCTGCCAAACATGCTTCCTCATTTGCATTACACTGAAAAGGAATACACCATATAATGTATTTGCATTGATTGATGGACTTTATACAAAACAATGAAAAATGAGTACACAAAACTGAAATCATGTCTAATGATATAATAAAAACGTTCCCCTGTATATGGCTAAAAGAGCCCATGAAATTAACATTTGAGTTTTGTTTTTTAGTTCATGTGCGTTAGCTTTGAAGTCAACTAATTGTTAGTGTTTTCCAGTTAAGGAGATGTTCCTGTCTACAATGAAGTCTTTCTCTTTCCAGAATACTGACCCAATAAAGTATATTGATGACTCATGTTATAAAGATCAGTCATCGAATAAACTGAGATGGATCTTGATACCATGTGCAAAAAGGGCAATGGAGTGTAACTGCTAATGACTTTATTTGTTTTCTTCAAAAATGTATATTCTTTGAAGCCATTAAAGCAGCGGAATTTGCCAGCGATTTTGTCTGTAAAGCACAAACTATTTTCATCCAATTAGCAATAAGGGTGCTGCAACCTCTCCCTCCGTTCATTAATCTGTCAGGTTATTACCCTGCAGCTTTGGTTATGCAGCTGGTGTAGGCTGACTTATACTGCTATACTGGTCAGGTAAAGAATATCAGGCATTTTTATGGACACACAGGTGGTACAATTTGTTTCCATTCAGTCCTCATTCACTCTGGTGATGAGCAAGGAAACCTCCTGTGGCATTCGGAAAGATATTGTATTGTTTTGTATTAGGAATAAAAAAAAATGATTTAAATTCTGGTAACCGATACTCATGGTCAGGAATTGTATAGGCTAATAATATAGGTTTAATTTTAAAATGAAAATGTTGATTCTGCTTATCGATTCTTTTGTGCGCATTTCAGTGTGATTTCAAACCATTTTCAATTGCAAGAAGACGCAAAAGAGAAGTCAGTTCAGTTTTCCCCGTTTACATGCAAACCAGTAAACTGACAATGCAAGTAAACATTTACATGACTTTATTAATAAACCGTGTTATTTCCTTGTAGTGACGTCAAAAATAATAATGTCTGTATCTGACTCAGAGTTTTTCAAATGTTACATCAGTTGTGATGTTAAATAAAGCGTGCACCGGGTCAGCGGGAGATTTACGGCTCCTATTATTCCTCATGCAGTTCCAGCATTTTGACTGAACCTCTTCTACTTCTGCTGCATGAGATGAGAAGAACACATCTTTACCTTTTTCTGGGTCTTAAAAGAGTCTGCATTTCTGATTTTTTGTCCTTATTTAATGCAAAACACTAGCTCACTCTGTCTGGATGCATTTAAATGTGCTCTAAGTTAGCTTTTTTGTCACCTATAACACATGCGCACTCCAATAAGCTGACAGAAAGCAGGTTAATGCGTTTACATGCAGCGGGAAATCGGGGTAAGAGGAAAAAACTATACCCGTTCCGACCGGTTTATGCTTTACGCCGTTTATGACCTTACTCCGATAAAAGAAAATGGGTTACCACGTTTACATGACCATGTTCATTGTCGGCTTATTAGGCATAATCGGCTTAAGAACGTGCATGTAAACGCAACCACTGTCATGTGACCTATGCCATCAGTTGTGTTGCTTCACTGGCATTCACAACTCCTTTCCTGTGATCATGGGATAGTAAAGTGATCACTGAATGCTAACAATTTTTTATGAATACTATTGGCCTTATTTTAACAATCTGAGCGTATGGTCTGAAGCACATGACGGAGGTGCACTTAGAGCGTCCAAATCCACTTTTACTAGTTTAACACCAGAAAAAATGGCTGCCGTGCCAGTAGGGCTGTTTTGAATGCCATTTTTTGAGCTTCGAAGCTTAGGTGGCAATCAATATTCGAATATTCGAAGCTTCGGTGGGTGGGGCTAAATATATAATAATAGTGTCGGTTTGCATTTGTATCATCTTTCACGACTTCACGTTTCACTCTTCGGCATCGTAAATGTGTTGCTGCAGATCCAGTGGAGTGCAGTGTTGCATTTGGTGCAATATGATCAGGTGGCACACATTCTCTAAATATTAATTAACATTTAATAATCTTTTAAATAGAACAGTTTCCAGTATGCATTACACGGGCAGGTTTATGCTCCGAAAACGGACAGTGCACAAGTGATACAAAACACAAAGTCTGTTGAGAGCAAGAACTTTAATAAGGTATTAATAACGAACCTCTCTTTACAACAAATGAATCCCAAAACAGAAATTAAATTAGTAACACACAGTGATTTCAACGAACTGTAATAAATAAAGAACACGGTAGCATGCTTATAAACAGTTGAATAAGAATAAATGAATTGTTTTTAAAATGACACGAAATGTAATATCTATTACAATTAGTTTTATTCTATATAAGGGATTTATTTTGTCTTATTCTCACTTTTTGTTAATTTAAATCTTTAAAATGCGCGATGCTTTTATTGAAAGCATGTTGTGGTGTTTTTTTATTTTATTTATTAGTATTATTTCAAGCATGAGTGAGAATGAGTCCGCGACGGAAGTCACGTGTTGAAAAAAACCCCGAATATTCGAATCTCAACTGAAAATCGAATGCCACCTCAACGAACGAATATTCGATTATTCTAGTACAGCCCTACGTGCCAGGTGCATGGTCGAAAAGGGTTGTGCCTAGTCTCTTAATGGGTTGTGTGTGTTTTGGGCGTAATGTGCAATAAACCAGTCTCATCTCCCATTCCCTTTAAACGATAGTTGAGCTTGCACCATAGCGAATTTGCTATTTACATGGCAGAATTTGTGACCGGAAAGAGAGGAATCCTTTTATTTTTAATATTTAAAAATGTTTGTGTACTGCTGCACGTGTGTAATAAGCAGACTGTACACTCGTTGTACACCCGCCTATAGGCACATATTACTAAAGCGCTCTTTAAATAACACAAAAAAATACTGCGTTATTGACTGAAAGACCAGGTTTTTGTTGTTGCAGTCAGTTTCAGTTTCCTCAAAAATAGTAACACGCCAACAATGCGCCCGAACACACCTCGTTTTCA
This sequence comes from Pseudorasbora parva, assembly GCF_024679245.1. Taxonomy (NCBI): domain Eukaryota; kingdom Metazoa; phylum Chordata; class Actinopteri; order Cypriniformes; family Gobionidae; genus Pseudorasbora; species Pseudorasbora parva. The sequence continues at coordinate 21,711,174 of NC_090177.1, read as the reverse complement.
GAACAGCACGCCCATGGACGAGAAGAGGTGCGAGTGCATTTGCTATTTAAACATGGCACTGGACATGAAAATGATAACAATGTCTGGCTTAAACTAGCACAAAGCACTTGCGTTGTGCTTACCACAACCTATATGTGTAGTCTGGAAAAAGGCAAATTCGGATGCAACGACTGGCCTTATGAGTCACTGAATCATTTACTGAACCGATTCATTCAAAAACACCACTACTTTTTTGTTGGCCAGAGACTATTTCTGCTGTAGCTTTGTGTGTGGAACTATTTTCTGCAGATAAAAAATAGACTAAGTAACTTGCAATAGTATGTCTAAAATCTAAGTTCAATATTTGCCATACCTATTGAATAAAAGCACTATTGCATTCATAATAATTACCAGCAGTATGGATATGATCACAGCTGTGAACAACATATTGTGTGATATTTCTTAATTGTATTATAAAGAAGCACCAATTTGACAGATATGCAATATTTCCTATATAGTCCATTTTGGCATTAAAAGACAATGTGGTCAAAAGGAAGCTTGAGAGTATTGAAGATGCTTAGCTAAGAACTATACACTGTTCGGGTAAGGTGTTTTTATTATTTGTATAGACATGTTTTCCTGTCCATCAGCTGCAGCGTGTACTTTTATTGGACAAATTGGTTTTCACACCTCTCACTTTTCAGACCCAGTCCCCTCAAGCTTAGACCCGAACAACACGCGCTCATCCACCACAGCAACAATTACCCCGGTTTCAGAAAGACACATAATAATCATGTAAATTAGCCAGTGCTGTTGGACTTGTCGTAGCATCAATTTTCCTCTGTTAACACCAGCAAAAGTCTATTATCTTCCTGAGCCAAAATGGCCGCCAGCCAATTTGAGGGGTAAAGAGTGTGTTTCCTAAAAAGACATGATGAGACGCATATGAATTATTGAAAGTGTAAACGCATGTAGAGTTAAACTCTAAAGTACAACAAACAAAATAGCTTGTTTTGCTCTGCATTGCTTTTTTTCTGCACCTGCAATGCAAAATTTTCCCCATCCTTTCAAAGAATGCATCACAGTGTATAATAAATAATCATCCGCTACTAATGTCCTCTGTAGGGAGTCTGGCTTAATAAAGCCATGATGGGATTGTGAAAATGAGATGCAGTTAGAGCAGATGTTGAAATCACATCACCTGTGATCCGGCATCAATCATTTCAATAGATTTTCTTGTGGACAAGGACAACTGTGAGGGTGTCAGTCTGTCTTTAGTTATAAAACAGCACTCCAAGCTCATAGAGGTGAGTGTTGGTTTTTTGCCACTGTGTGCACTTCAACTTTAGACATCTGTTGACTGTTAATGGGATTGTGCTGGGCTTTCCATCCATCATTCACAGCCACACTCTGTCCAACCATCCCTGAACGGCATATGTGCTTCAGTTGAAACACTTATGATATAACCGAGTAGTGTAGTAACTACTTTAGTGCACTCACAAAAGAACAAGCTTAGATTTTAAATGTAGAAACGTTTTTTCCTTTTCTTTTTTTGTCAGAACGTTTCTGTTTTGCCTCCGCCAGAGTTTTCCAAAGATTATCAATGACAGACGGACATGGTGAATGCCTCAGTATAAGACAAGGCATCTGACATTTGAAGATGCTCAAAACTGGTTTGTTTACAGAATCGCAATTATTTGGCTGACAGCAAAAACGCAGGAAGAAACACTGCAAAATGATAAACAAATGTAGTACAAAAACAACATTTTGTCATCAAGACATGCAAGATTATCACCTTCTCGCACAATTATCTCACAATGTGAGATTTTTCATGCAAATTGCTCCTAAGGAACATTTCCTCCCTCTTACCAAACATAGCAAGCTGATTGGCATTTCCCTCTGAGGGAAACCCAACACTCGGCTTTAAATCTGCCCAACAATAACAGAAGAGCCCCTATTCAGCTTTTATCTGGCACTAACAATTCACAGTAATGGTCCAATAACATGCCATGGCATTTAGTGCCCCCACGTCTCAGCCATGGATGCCAATGGTGGGCTGGAGGGCCTTCGATTTGCCTAGTGAGGTTAATACAAAATGACAAGATTTTTGTCTACATTCACATGACACATTTCTTCCAAGGAGGAGTCTGTCAACACATCGACATGACAGAATGACAAACAAAACCAGCCCAAAATACCAGCATACTGGCTGCAAGCAAACTGATTAAACAGAAGTAAGAGACCTTAAAAAAAAGTTGAATTAAAATAAAAAACAACAAAAGTATAAATAAATATACAATATAGATAACATTAGAATCAACCCTAATGTTAATATTATAATAAAAATAAAATATTGGTCATAATTATTTTTTATGGATTGTAATAAACGTAAGATGATGGCTTTTTAATGCAATGCTTTAAATATTAACAATAAATATATCTATGAAAAAGATATGTTATATATTCTTCTAATAGATGTAAAATATACACATTGAAAGCAGGCATTTTACAGTAGCTATAATATATATATATATATATATATATATATATATATATATAAATGTTTTCTAAATAAATGCTTTTAATGCTATGCTTGTTTTAAAATGTTCTTGCCCTTTCATCTTCAACAATTGAATTGAATTGTAATGTTTCTAAACTTTCTAAGCGCACTTATAACATCAGTGAAATGTACATTTATTTTAAAATGAATTAAAATGCATTTAATTTATTGAAAAATTGCAATTTAATTGTTCTAACAGTCCTAGGGGACATTAAAAATGTAAAAACAATGCATTCTACCAAAAACAAAGGTTTCGGATAAGGCTTTCACACATGATGAAATGTTTTAGTCTACATCTGATAAAAATACAACATCGTTCTGATAAAAGCACGAGCATAATGTTTCTGTCACAGTGCATAAGCACAGAATCTGTGGCAAATCCAAATGATTTTTATCTCTCAGGGACACTGAACAGTAAATTGCCAAAGTAATTTTCTTAACAGTAAAGTCTGATAAGAATCTTTGGCCAGCAGTGCTGGCAGTCCCAGACATAAATAATAATTTCCACTACAACCCACACAACGCGGTCCAACCGTGAGTGATGCTATAATGAGAGCAGGTAATTTTAACTTGATGGCTCTTTCACAATTTGTTTCTGAGGCAAAATAAAGCATTTATGATTTAAAGGAGGTACTCAGTTAGAAAATAGACATCTACAACAACATAATACACTCTACAATTGGCAGAATTGTAAATCTACAGCAAAAAAACTCATTACCTGACTCTTTGTGGTTGTACTCTTGGTTGGAGATGAGAAAGAGGAACTCCTCGCAGGTGTCGTGGTCCAGCCCTGGGCTGTCCTGCATACAGAGGTCAACTATGAGAGACACTGCCTTCTGACAGATCATGTCATGCCCCTTTCCGGCAGCAGTCATGCTCCCTGACGCATCCTCTGTGCTACTGGCTCCGATCGGAACACACCCCCTCCAAACGCAAGTTTCTCCTTCTGCTGATTTGTATTGTTCCCCAAGTGCATGTGCAAGAATGTGTGTGTGTGAGACAGTTTTTGTTTGTGCATTTATGTGGATGTATCATGCAAATGTGTGTGTGTGTGCCATGCTTAATGATTCACTAACGCCCCCAGGTATTCAAGAGACGGCATTATTGCATCACATTTAATTTCAAGATCCACAAATGAAATGCAACAAATGAGTCCAGCAGTGCAGGAGGGAGGCTGTGATTATAAAACACTGAGCATCTGCCTCCTTCAGTCCCTTTTTGCTCTCCCCCGCCCCACACAGATCCCTGCGCCCTGTAATGAAAAGCCTCTCGTTATGACCATTGGGCTTGTTTTTCTCAGGTCGATGTGTCCCTCATTGCCGCCGTCTCTTCTGAATCTGTCCTCAGAGATCAGAGCCCTGGGTGCATATGTGTGAACAGAGAGAATAGTGTGTGTTTATGTACCATTTGTAAGTCTTTAATGATGCTTCTGCTGGGCAACTATGTGGAAGATTCATTACTCCAATTTCTGTTTTATGATGACTGTAACTATATGTGGCTGTTTGTAGTTAACTGTGTTTACATATTTGCTGCCTGTGTGATGTATGGGGATTTTAATATGTTCAGAGAACTCAGTCAATGGCCGTATTAACTCCGTGCAACTAAACTGCCAGGAGGAATCAGTGTTATGGGTGATTTTGTATCTGTAAGGAAAAACAGAGATATAAAGAAATAAATACACACACACACATGCATATATGAAACGCATGTATATCATTATTTTATAAAATACAAAACAAATAATGAAATATATAATGCAGTGAGAAATAATATTCTTGGTCCAACTACACAGTAAAAAAAATTCAACCCACTTAGTGACATTACGGTCTTACATTATTAAATAAAAACAACAGCAATCGGTTCACTGCACTTTGACCATTTTAAAAACTCTGAAATTTAAATACTGAGACAATTGTCTGAAGATGATGGACCACATGATATTTTATTATCAACAAGGTTTATTAAACAATAAGGCAGCAGGAGTAACAGCGTGCACTAACACAAATAACAACTGACAACTAAAGCATGAACAAAGAGGAACTTAAATACACAGTGGTGATGAACTAAATGAGGAGGTGAGATGGATAGTTAATGTCCAAATAAGTGGCAGGAAAAAAAGATGAAGAACGTGTGACTGATGAATACAAACTAAAAGTCCATGAAAGTGAAGCTAAAACGAACGGGTCCCCCTACTAGTAGGTGCGACCTCGCTCCGTAATAGAAGTGAGGGAGGGATGGAGGGGGCTTTGGAGTTGGCCGAGGCAATGACGCAGGGAATGAGACGGGATGGTGATATTCGGATGACAACAAGACCCTGGTGCCAATGATGGAGGACGTCCAAAGGCACAGACCCAGATCCCAGAGATTACAGCCCACAGCAGAGTCAAGGGAGGGAAGAGCCAAGGGGGAGTAGAGGCTGATGTCAACTGGAGGACGCCTGACGGAGGTGGAGCTAAAGGATCCCAGGGCGCAGATGGAGAGCCGATGGAGCAGAGTGTGATCGCTGGCATGGGAGGTCTAGGTGATGCCGCTATGACGAGTGTCTGAGGTGGAGCCAGAGTGCCTAAGGCGTACCTGAAGAGATGGAGGTGCTCGTTGCAGCTGTGGGGCTGCAGGAACAGAGTGTAGCGGAAGACATAAGTCCATGGCGGAGGTGGAGTGACGACTGACCAAGGGAGGTGGTGGGACAAGGGAACACGGTGGAGCCATAAGGCAGATGGTATATGGTGGAGCCGAAGTTGGGAGGAGCAAAGGCAGAGCCGACAGGTCACAGAGACCAGAAAATCCACTTGCTCAGGCGCTGATAGTGGTTGCACGACCTGAGGCTCGACATCACAGCATGGCATTCCAGGAGATGGCAACGGGCTGCAAGCCTCTTGCATAGGCGGGGCTGGAGCATGAAGAATTCATTTTTGTCCACTGACCTGCCTCTCACTGTATATTTTCCCACTGAATCTTTTTCTGACCATTCTCTGTAAACTATAGAGATTGTTACGCATGAAAATCCAAGTAGATCATCAGTTTCTGAAATACTCAGACCCGCCCGTCTGGCACCAACAATCATGCCACATTTATCACTTTATAATTTATCACTTAAATCACCTTTTTCCCCCATTCTGATACAGTTTAAACTTCAGAAAATTGTCTTGACCATGGTTGTGTCTGAAAACTTAACTTAAAAATGCTGGTTATGCATGCCAAGGTAGGAAGGTATCACGTCACAACCGAATCCAATGTTAGCTTCTTCCTGTCTCCTGAGATACCTTCATCTGAAGGCACCATGCATCAATTCTTTGCTGCCTGTAATATCCCATAATCCTATGCGCTCCATTCTGTGACAGTTGAGATTAAAATAAAGTTGCCATCTGAAAGTTGCGATTGGTAGGTTTTTGACCAATGTTTTCCACTTCTGATGTCATTTCTAGCAAAAAAAAATTGCTATTGTAGTAATTAAATATTTCCTAAGATATCACAAAATGCTCACTCTGTTTTGCTGTACATCATTAAACCGTTATGCTGCCTCGAAGTCTGTTTGAAATTAGTTTTATGAGGTGCCTTTTGAAAAGTGAGAGTAATATGACTTATTGGTGTCCCATACCTGGAATTTGTGCTTTTGATTTCACCCATCCAAGTGCACTTACACAGCAGTGAGTATTGAACACACGTCGTGAACACACTCCTGACCAGTGGGCAGACATTTTTGCGCCTGGGTAGTGAGGTGCGTTCACACGCAGTTGAACAGGTAATTAAGTAACCAGTGTTAAGCCTGCATATATGCAAAATTGAGTGAAGGCAGTTTTATTGTGACCATATTGCAAAAACAAAAATAGATAATTTTTTTGATGAGTTGTTTGATAGAACAAAATAAACCCCTAGGACATAAAAGTGGCCAAAGATACTAAGTTTTTTGTTGTTGTTTGTTTGGTTTTTGCAGTGCCCTTGTTACATGTTAATTATGTATAATTACATGCAACTACCCATAATCCTACCCTATGTTGTTCATTAATATTACTACTTAAATATTTAATTACACTGTAACAATGACACCTTAAAATAAAGTGTAACTTACTACAACATTTTGTAACTGGATCAGAATCACCGTTCCATGTTTTGTACTGAACACACAGGGTTAAGCAGGTACTCACATAAACAGTTTTTTGTCTAATTTCTGCATCATTACATTGTTATTTCTTGTGGCTGCACTGATCTGATTGTGAAGAGCGAGAGATGACAGGCATTAGAGACTCTGCCACAAAGGAATGGCTGATGTGACAGTTTGGTTATTCATGCTCCTACATTTTCACTAATTTCCTTCAGCAACTCAAATCACTCCATTGACGCAATCAACTGGCTTTTTTTAGCTTAATATCCAGAGGCTAATCAAAAACTTAGTATAAATCTGATAACAATTAACACTGGATTGTTGATTACATCTTTATGTTGTGATATTTTAAAGGGTTAGTTCACCCCAAAATGAAAAGTTTGTCATAATTTACTTACCCTTATGTCATTACAAACCCTTATGACTTTTGTTCCTTTTCAAAACACAAATGAAGGTATTAAAAAGAAAATCTGGGAGATTTCTGTCCCTTCATATATGTAAATAAAAGCCCAAATTCAATTTATTTATTCATATAAAACAATCAGATCTTTAGAATTTGGACAAAACCGTTCGATTCATATGGATTTGAAGTCTTTATTAAGTTTATGAAGTGAAAAACCGGTAGGTGTGTGGACTGTCAATGTAGAGACAGATGTATCTCAGATTTAATTTAAAATATCTTCATTTGTGTTACGAAGATGAACGAAAGTCTTACAGGTTGAAACATGAGTGTGAGTAAATGATTGATATGTTAAAAAACAAAAAAACCCTACTAATTCCATAAGTACCTGGGGTTATTGCAAAGGTGCTAGAACCTGCTTTTTAAAAACAATCGAGATTTAGACACCACTCATATTAAAGGGGTGCTGAATTGAGAAATCAATTTTCCCCTGAGCTTTTGATACATAAAAGTTCATAGTAATACAAGAATATCCTGTAAGTTTCAGAGCTGAAAACTTCCTTGTTAGTCAAAGAAAAGCTTTTATAGACACCAGGACCAGAAAATTGTGTGCGCATCTTTACGTCATCGCACTACGAAACGTGCCTTTACAGCACATCTTATTCAGTAGTCCCGCCCACCGACTCATGGAGGTGATCAGCTCACGCTAGCCAACAACAATAAACATGCTGAAGAAGATAGCAAGATACAGCACTATTTCTGGTAGTGGAAGAACACAGTCGCTGCATAAGCTTCCTTTAGATCCTAATATTAGGAATGTGTGGTACTTCATTTATTTTTAATTAAGTTCCAGCTCACGTGTAGCCTAGAAATCTAGATGCACCCTAGCGACAGCAAATCTAATTTGCCACGAGAGTCGTCTAGCAACTCTCAATACACTTCTGAGCTGTAAACGCCAAACTCTGGTCGGGCCAATCCTCACATTGTGTATAGAGTTGGTGGGCAGGGCTTAACATAATGACGGCCGAGTTGCGCTTGCGTGCTTCTAGTAAACACAGAAGCTGGCGAATGGCGGTCTTTCAAATCAGCTTTGACGGCGACTCAGACTTTGAGTTAAGCTTTTCTCTGAGAAAAGAACAAAGAACGGCACTGAAGTCATTCTTAAGAAGGGAAGATGTGTTCAGAGTTTTGCCGACCAGATACGGCGAAAGTTTAATCTTTCAACGAGCTCTGCTTCATCTTCTTTGCTCTGGTTGGTTGTAGCACTATCCAATTGCGTGCACACCGTGCAGAGGGAGTTTGAAAGACAACCGTTTATCCCGCCCCTCGGATTGAGCCCTGTCAATGGTGAGTTTCCAGACCAAACATCTTAATGTGGGTCTGGCTTGTCAGGCTTGCTCACGTGATGAAGACATTCATGTGTTCACTTCATTTCACTGCGGAATCAATTGTAAACAAGTGTCAGATGCTGGATTTGCAGACATTTCTGCATTTTCCTTCTATATTGAATCTGACATGAATGGTGCAACACACTTATGTGAGTAAAACATGTTTTTAATTGTGATAGTTTTGCATTGTTATAGATCGTTTTGATTATGTGTACGTGTCTAACAGACCATACCTTTAGCACGGGGGACTCAGACATGTATGGGCCAGAGCCCGGGGCTATGTGTTTTCCAGACGGGGTACCAAAACGTACTGAACACATAAAATAAATATAATACAAAAATAATAGTCCAATCAATCGCGGGTGGATGTGAAATAAATCATTGTGTTTATTTGATAAAGACATTTTTACGAGCCCTGTGGTCGAGAGAATCATTCTGGTTGCCGCTTTTTAAAACAACTCCTCATGTGAACTGACAGGGGCATAGATAAGACAGGGGAGCTGAAGCTAATTAAATATGCAAATCTTAGCCGTAAATCTTAATCCAATCCTAGCCGTGGGCGTTTACATCAAAGTCTCCAGTGCGGCACGCCCATCAAAACCCAGCGTTCTGGAGAGAGCCTCAAAACCAGTGTAGAAAATAGCCTATTACTTATTAGTTAAGATGTTTTTGAATGTAAAAACCACACAAACATCATTAGTTGACCTCAGACAACAGTATAAAAAAAAGTATTAAACATCATTGAAGTCAGCATTTGATCTGGAGAGAAAATTGCTGTGATTATTTTTAGTTGTATAACCTTTTATAACATCAAAATGTACCAACATTTTATAACAACATATAACATTATAACACATCTCTTAATCAGCTGCAGACAAGCTGAACAAGTATTCAACCATCTTAATGGGGAATGTAATCAATTTTGGTTTACAACACATAAAAAGTGCATATTACTTAAACAACCTAAACAAATGAACAGATCAACATGATTTTCTCGCTGTTACAATAAAACCAACTTGTTCTTTCATCATCCCCTTTTTAAAAAAAGTTAAGGTATATTTCTTTTAAAAATGAACATTTTGCCATCATTTACTCACCCTCGTGGCATTCCAAATGCATACAATGTCACGTTTTTCTGTGGATCACACACAAAACGAATTTTAAGCAGAATCTGAATGTCAATAGCATCAAACTTGTTCTCAAGTGCCTCATAAACAAATGTCATGACATTCATTTAAGTAGTCTATTCCTTCTTAATACATGGACAATGAAACTATTTATATGCTACTTGCAAAATGACCCGTTTTAATTAATAAATCAAAAAGTGCCCTCAAATTCATTGTATTGTCCTATTTTTTGACCCAGAAAATACACCAAATAGATTTTTTGTTGAGAACTAAAGTTAATGCAAGAGTTTGGACTTCGTCCATAAGTACGTCCCAAAACAGCAGTGATGAGACTCTGAAGTGACATGGCCATACCTGCAGGTGCAAAACTTCTCTGTCTGGCTGTCACATGGCATAAGAGCCTGCTTTTTCAAATCATGGTAATCAAGGACTGTGTAATGGCACAGATGGAGGAGAAGTATTTTGTTCAAATGGAGGAATACAATGTCTAATATTCAATTTGTGGCCTTATGAATACAAATAAAATATGGAAAATAAGACAAACATAAAATATACCCCTGACTGTCAGCAAATAAGCCAACCCCATAGGAAGTGCATTCAATCTCAGCCCTTTTAATCTCGCTCTATAAGGAGCCAATGAAAAAAATGTTTTCTTAATTCTTATTATTGTACATATAAAATATGACCTCAGACTCTATAAAACTCTAGCGTATGCTTGAGATGTCAGTTTATAGTAAATTTTGCTTCATTTACCTTTATCTTGCTTCAGTAGTTTGAGATTTTTATCTTTTATCTTGCTTCAGTAGTTTGAGATTTTTTGAATAACATACCTGTTACCATTCCGTTAATTCAGTATACAGTATACTATATATACACCCATCATATTGCTAATATTGTTTCTAGCCCCCCGAAGGTGTGCTGTGGTATCTGGCACCAAGATGTTAGCAGCAGATCCTTTAAGTAATGTAAGTTACATCTCTCCATAGATCGGGCTAATTTGTTCAGCACATGAGAAAACAGCTCATGTGCTCTTGTGCATTCGAGATGAATGCTCTATCCGAGATGACACCACACTAAATTGATCACCCAAGAATTGCCCTAATTTACATTTCATTCCCCTCACCCTCAACTCCCCCCTCCATATGTTGAAATTCACCTACAGTATATATATATATGGGTTATTGTGAACAAGTACTATACAGTTTTATACGTTTGGAGCCATTTGAAACAGACTGGTACAAGGTCTCATTCTCACAGAAGTAAAGCAAAAGATAATTAAGTTTAGAGTTTAGAGATATTTTGCTTATTGTGTGTGCTTATTGTTAACTGTCCTCTGCCAGTTGTCCTTAAAGGTGCACTATGTAGTATTTTTGCAGTAAAATATTTAAAAACCACCAGGCCAGTGTTATTATTTTGTTCTGTTGAGTTCTTACAATATCCCAAATATTTCCAACTATTTGTAAATTGTGAGAAAATTGCTATTTTAACCAAGGGGCCGGGACGTCTGAGGGAGTCGTCTGTCAATTGTGCCATATCTGTGTTATACCCTCGGTTTCCGGTTATATTTGGCAGAAATGTTTTACTCTTAGCAGTGTGCAGCAATTGTGAACAAGCAGCCGCTGAGCAAACACAAAGAAACATCATAGCATCATTTTAAACACATTTAAATGTATCTAATAGGATAAACAGAGCTGTGTCCTCATATCCATGACCAAAAAAGCGCAGACGACGGTGTCCCGTCATAATAAAAGTCCCGCTGCTCGCGAGAACGGATGTTTTGCGGAACAATCGCTCCAGCGGCCTTGCTCAGCTCCACAACACTCTATCCTGCTCTGCTCTGAAGGTCCGTGTATGGGCCGTACGGGCTCTTCTACTGGAAGGGTGCGCGCGCGCGTGACTAGAGGCGAGAGAGGAAATGCACGCCCATAAACACTGCTGCATTTGAACCGATTTGAACGCAGAAATGACGGGAAGCGGCACAACATCGCTTCAGTCGCGTCGCAAAAATTGGATCTCCAGGGTCACTGCTGTCACAGGACTTAAATCAACAGTTACCAAAGAAGTGTGTTTTTGATGGAGCGGTGACGATAAAGATTCGCTGTCGTGCTTTAGAAGCAGACGGTGAGTAAAACTGCTTCAAATTGCTATGCTGTTGGCTATCGTCGCGTAAGTAAACATCAGTAAACAACACGATCTTATAATGTTAGTTAAATTATCAATGGAGCATGCGATCTATGGCGTGTGTTTATTGTAAAACCACCCAAACATAAACCTAGCGTTCTCACAAAGCGTGCTTCGTCATTCAAATGCGCTAACGGTTTCTCCATTGTTGTTCTATGTATAACGTTACACTAGTCTGACGTGCAAAACCATTTTGTTTGCTACTGCTAAGGTTTAGTCACATACAATAGTCCATAAACCAAATCATGTCCTCATAAACTGCGAGTAAACACACACAAATGTTGACAGGCCACTTAATACAGTACATACCACAGAGACGGACGTCCTGCTGTTGTTGCTTCCCCTGTTCAATTTATTTCAGCCTCCGGATCTGATTCTGGATCATATCTGTATTAGTTGAATCTGATTTAGGGTAGCGTTTTCTTCTCCAAGCTTGAGGACGTCACCGCTTTGTGTGCGCTCGTCATTCTTTACCTCCGCCCACACGATACGCCTCCAGGCGCTCGTTTTTTTTCTGGAAAGACTCTGTACAGCCTATCTTTCTTTTATAAATATAATAAAACTAAAGACTTTTTAGAGATATGAAGGATGCAATACAACACTATAGGTACTCAAAATTGACATGAGATTGACTGAAACTGAGTGTTTCACGGCACGCCCCCTTTAATAACTGCATCCATGAACATGATTCCTGCCCGAGTCCTATTCCGATTCTTTTCCACCGGCTGTGAGGTTAAGACCACATGTCCCAAGATTCTGAGAGCAAACCTGGTGTCATCAAACTACGCCTTTGTATTGAATAGGCGATCTCTAGCAGACGGAAATGTTACGTTGTGTAGCTTTAACCTTTTGTCCTCAATAAGCTACAGGTCAGGAGACTTGATTAATGCAAATTTCCATTGTGAACTCATGTTTACATTTCTGTCTTGGTCTGGTATTTAAGGAGTGTTGCAGGCACGAACCTTTACAAATCTTCTAATGCATCTTTTACTCTTTACCTCAGAGCATTTGATGTTATGTATGGATTATCTTTGAATTGATTATGCAATTGGCATAATACATTTATCTGATTAATAATAAATTGTTACATTTGATTTTTATTCTGACTTACTCCAAAATGATTGATTTTAGTACATTACAATGCGTTTTTGCTACTAGGGTTAAGTACATACTAGATCTCGGATTGAATGGAGCATGGGGCACATCTGGCAAGATTCTGGATTTCTGACCAACTGCTTGACTTTAACTAAGTTGTAATGCAGTTGCATTCATTGTAGGGGGCCAGATAAAATACTATTAAAATATTATGGCATTGTTTTATAGTACTGGCCATTACCTCTGGTTACTGCTTCAGCTTTAACTTAGTTGTTATATGTGACTGTAGGGGGCTACATGGGTACTTTTTAACAATAGCAAGCATTGGCAGCATTGTTAAATTGCTTTAGCCATAATAACCTCTGTTTAAAGTCCCAGTGAACTGGAAGTAGCAAGTGAGTTTTCTTCAGTGCTGCAAAGTATTTTCAAATGAAATGGAATATTGGATAGAGGGCAGGGTTTTACTTCATCACTCCTCCTCCTCTTCATCTCTCGCTCATAGCAGACTAAGGGTTGTAGGGGAGTGGTTAAGCATTTTTAAACCTAAGCCGTCAAACTGTCGTCCTCTGAGAAGGAACGCCGTTTCCAGACTGAAATTAACTTGTCAGATTTTGATTAAAGATCACCACAACAAACCATTTTTTTCTGTTTGCACGGATTAATTCAGTTAATTCAGGTCTTTACTCTAGGACCTGTAATGTGTTAACAAAGTAAATATGGTCAATTTTGATTTCATGAGAAATTGATAATGATCGGACTGGCGAGTTTGATATTGGGGGACCGCATAACGGCCAGTGCGAGGACCCTGTGCGACTCTGAGAACCGAATGAATGATTTCATGTGAAGGGTGAAGAGTTAAACAGAAGAATCAAATGTGTAGTTAAACTGTTGTACAAATGACCTAATTACCAATCTACATTCTAACCTAAATTCGAGGTCATGATAAAATGGAGTCAGATAAAAGTAAATTAGAATTAAATTACTACCCCGCTGAAAAGACAGAACATGGAAGAAACCTTCACCCACTAATCATAAGATGTCATTGGGAAATTTGGAAATGTCCCATCCCGCCATGCAAGCAAACAGATGGGTGGAGCAATGGCTGTTGAAGATTTGTCTCATCTCTTTCTTTTGATTGAATTTTTTCACACTCAAAGTAAGGTACACCGTATGGTTGAGAAATCAGTTTTTAGTTAAACAACGCTTTCAGAGGACCACACAGAAACCTATTGGAATTGCGTTTTCTCCATTAATTTCGCAAACCTCAGAACAAGCAAAGGACAAGAGGGCAACAGTCTCACTCGATCATATTCATCAAAGCATCGCTTTCCAACACTGCTACTTTCATTACTGTTGTACAAGGACATTTCTTGGAGGTTACATTTGATCACAAAAAACACGAGCCTTCATCTCAACTACATGCTGAAGCCTGTAATCAAACATCTCTGCCTGCATGCTAATTAATCTCCTTTAATAGGCACCACTTGGAGGATATAGAACATATTTCCAATATAGTGTGTCATTTCCAGCTGTGTCTGAAATGAAGCTTTATTTTAATTAAACATTACACTTAAGTGAATGGTTTAATGCGGAAGTGATTTAAGAAGAACAATATTAAGAAGTTCAAGTCAAGAGCATGTTAGCACAAAACATTGTTCACACTATTGCTATTCACTACTGGTCTTGATCAGTGGTTCTGAACTGAGTTCCATCAAATGACAATCTAACACACTACCAGACTTGTTTATCATAAAAAGTAAACAAAATGAATATTAAATTAATGAATGTATTATTCTTTTAGTATATAAACAAGTAATGATATTATTAATAGAAATATGAATATATGTATAAATCAATATTTAAAATACAATTATTTTAATTATGAACTGAATATAAAACCTGAACTTTGCATTAATGCATTATTTATTAATATATAATTAATATTATATATATATATATATATATATATATATATATATATATATATATATATATATATATATATATATATATATATATATATATATATATATATAATTATTATAAATAGATGCATATGTTAAACATTTATTTAAAATATATAAAGATTAATAATTAAACAGACTAAACTAAAACTGCTGTAGTAATATAGTATTAAGTATTAGTATATAAATGAATATTTAATTTGAGAATGATTACTCAAATTAAATAAACTAAATATGAAACCTGATAGCTGCTTAAAGCAGAGGTCTTCAACCCTGCTCCTGGGGACCCACTGTCCTACCCTAATCAAAGAAAGCTGAAGTTAATAAGCTCTTCAGGATCACTTGTTGAAAATAGACATGTGTGCTGAAGCAGGTGGGAAATAAACTTTGCAGGACAGTGTGTCCCCAAGAGCAGGTTTGAAGAGCTCTGGCTTAAAGGAACACAATGGCTTTTTGAGACGTTAGTTTATTCACTGTGTCCCCCAGAGTTAGATAAGTCCATTCTCATCTCCTTGTGTGCCATACGTCTGTCTGACACACCCACCGCTAGCCTAGCTTAGCACAAAGACTGGAGGTAAATGGCTCCATCTAGCCTACTGCTCAATAAGTGACAAAATAACGCCAATATTTTTTGTTGTGATGTATATAGTTACAAGACCGACGGAAAATGAAAAGTTGCGAAAATAATAATCGGAGAACTTTGCTACCGTATGTGTGCAGCGGCGCAATGATATTACACAGTGCCTGAAAATAGGCTAACTTTCATCAACATAACCAACGTGACAACCTACTTGCACAGTAGAGTGCAGATCGGGCCGCATTTTTCTTTCCGAGCCCAACAGGCAAGATATTTATGTCCGAGCCCGACAGTTAAAATCTATATTTTCCCTCATACTCATGACACATGTATGTTTGTTTGTGTGGAAAGCTGCTTTTATTAAGCAACTGTAAGGCATTCTGAAATGTTTACAGATGAGCGCATCAGTGCGCATACGGTGCAACAAATCGCACATTAACACAGGGCCCAATCAAATAGCCAAATGAAAATAAATGAATAAAGGTATTGCCCAAGCTAAAAGAACAAAACATTAATGTAACACAAATGCAGCTTATTAAAATGAAAGTCACTCATCATTTTTCTCGAAAACTGTATAGCTACCTAAACTGCAACATGACGTACATTTACGTAATCTATCCATCAAAGTTTAGGCTAATCCAGGTTTTATGCAGAAAAAGGATTGCATTAACAAGGCTGTCCTCCTCTGCTCGATGGTCCTGCCAGCAGCGCTAAAGTTGCGGAACGGCAAGGATGCTGCGGGTAATATGCACGAACATCACGCTATCACAGCTACATAAACAAATTTCCGCAAATTTCCGGAAGACGGGTGTTAGGGTAATATTTTATTATAATATTTTAATCACAAAAACAAACCTTTGCATCGTTAAACAGGCCCATTGGCTACTTACATTAAGCTGTTTTAAAAATGTCCAATGCCTTATCGCGCTGACGTGACAGAGCCCGACTCGAACTCGAACATCATTTCTAAATATCTGTCTGAACCCGACCCAGCCCGTAAATGGGATGTTATTGTTGGCATTATTTTGTCACTTATTAAGCAGTATAGGCTAGATGGAGCCGTTTACCTCCAGTCTTTGCGCTAAGCTAGGCTAACGGTGGGTGCCTCAGGCAGAGTTATGGCATGCATGGAGATGAGAGTGGTATGTATTGACTTATTTAACTCTGGTGAATAAGCTAAAATTCCCAAAAGTCGACGTGTTCCTTTAAATGCATAAACAAAACATATTAGCCTTTTTTATTAATTACAATAAGATAAAGTTTTGATTGGATGCACAGCTTTTAAAAGGAACAACAAAATATATAAAGTGTTTGGTGTTTTTGGGTAAAGACCTTGTTGAGAACCACTGGTCTGGATGACACAAAGCAACAGAAAATGTGGCCCCACTTTATATTACATCAAAAAATAAGTACAATGTACTTACTGTGTCCAAATTGTATTGCAAAGCACTTGCTGATATTGAGGGGGGATACGGGTAGACAGGTGTAAGGGAAGTGCCAACTGTGTAATTACAAATGTAACTACAGAAATTAATTACAGACTTAATTACATGCAGGTATTTTTAAAATGTAAGTACAATGTAAAAACATGTATGTACACAATAAGTGCATCGTATCAAATGATTAATTGAAATGTTAGTACATAGTAGTTAAGGCCACTTATATAAAGTGGGTCCGAAAATGTTAATATGTAAACTCAAATTTGGGTACAATAAATCTATTAAGAAGTAGTGTGAAACTAAATCAAAGTTCCATTTACATATTTTCAAAATCAGAGCTGCATGTGAGCAAGAGATGCAACTGGTTATTTCCTTTCCCTGCACAGTGCTTTCTGTCTGAAATGAAACAAGTTGAACACAATCAACCTTTTTGATAAGAGCAAAATGAAAGAGAGCAACATAAATCCATGGCTAACTTTGATTTAATCCGACAGGAGATCACAGAGATGGAAATGCAAATGATGTGCTGCTCTTTAAAAGAGGACAGACACAGAATATTACCCTCAAAGACTGAAACTGATTGAGGACACACACTGGTCACCTGTTGGGTCCGTTTTCGAGCAGCCGATCGCTTTGAAGTTTACATTTAAATTAAATCATTTTACAGAAGAAGTCGAGTTTCTTAAAAGCTTTCTATCAATTTACAATAAATCTTTAATGCATACAAAATCATATTTGCAACTTACATTCTTTTTTGTTTTGTTTATGTTTTAAAAGAAGTCCAATGAGTGATGAGAACACATTGCTGTAATGATCTCAATTCCTCCGTTGTTGTTGTTGTCTGCAGGCTAATATCAAATATCAGCTGCTTTTGCTCTTTAAGTGTAATTCTCCCTCTCCCTCCATATTTACTTTGTTATTAATGTCCTGTCGCATCGTTGCTCCACCTGAGGCAATGAGAGATACACTGAGAGAGCATGTCAAAACTCCTTTACCTGTCTGACTCAAACATGGCATGGCATCTCATGCAAGCCAAACTGAGGATGTGGAATTAATTCAAGGCTGTGTGTCATTGCATCTCAGATGTGGTAGATTATACCTTACGCGGCCTCTGTTTGTTCTGGTGACTCATATCATTGACTTCAGAACCGGAAGTTAATGAAATAACACCTTCCTTTTCTTTCTTTCTTATGTTAGCAGACAGCCATATTGATGATTTTTCATTATTTTTAATAAATGTATTGATTCATTTTAAATGTATTTCTGTCATGACAACTCTCTGAGTGTTTGGCATGGTGTGGCTATTACAATGTTGTTTGGTCTTGGTAGAATAGATACATTGGTACTGCTGCTGCTGCTGTTGATTATTGCTACTGCAGGGCAAGTATGGGACCTGCTGCTGCCAATACACAACACTGTAAGATACACTGTAAAACTTTTCGTTGTAAATTTACAGTAAAGGGTTACAGTGTATGCTGCTGCTGTACAGAAGAGCGTACACAAATTACCTGTAGCAGTTCTATACAGGTGGAGCTGGGGAAGGTGGAGGGTTTCTAAAAGTGCGCAGAGTATTTGAAGGTTGAGCACACAAGCTCATTGGCTGATTATTGGCTGTATTGTTTCATTTTAATTTAAAGAGGGGGTGAAATGCTGTTTCATGCATACTGAGCTTTTTACATTGTTAAAGACTTGGATTCCCATCCTAAACATAGACAAAGTTTCAAAAACTAATGTTGGACGTTTGATAGAGTATTTCTGTGTTAAAAATACTCCTTCCGGTTTCTCACAAGTTTCGGAGAGTTTTTTTCGAGTATGGGTCGACTTGACGTTAATAGATCAGAAGGTCCTTGTATGGGCCGTACGGGCTCTTCTCCCGGAAGGGTGCGCGCGCGTGAATAGAGCGAGAGAGGAAATGCACGCCCCATAAACACTCTCTCAGGTGCAGATCCAGTCATCCGTGAACACTTCTGCCGCGCCCTATGTTCGCGCCGCGCTCCACTTTATTCCTATGGGTGACGTCGAGCAACTTCAACGCTTCAGCACAGCATTCCGGGAAGGCAGCGCTGCATTTGAACCGATTTGAACGCAGAAATGACGGGAAGCTTCACAACATCGCGTCAGTCGCGTCTAAAAGTGGATCTCCACCATTCACCTCTGTCAGGACTTCACCAAATCATACCAAAGAAGTGTGTTTTTGACAGAGCAGTCCCAGCGATAAAGGTTCGGTCCTGCTTTGGAAGCAGCCGGTGAGTACAACTGCTTCAAATGTCTGTGCTGTTGGCTCGTTGCGTGAGTAAACATCAGTAAACGACACGATCGCGTGCTTCGTCATTCAAATGCGCTAACGGACTCCATTGTTGTTCTCTGTATGTTCCACTAGTCTGACGTGCAAAATCTTGCAAGTGCAAGTTTTGCTTGCTACTGCTAAGGTTTAACGTTAGTCGCATACAATAGTCCATAAACCGAATCATGTCCTCATAAACTGGCTGCGAGTAAACACACACAAATGTTGACAGGCCACTAAATACAGTACATACCCAGTGACGGACGTCCTGTGTTGCGGTTTCACCTGTTCAATTTATTTCAGCCTGGATCATATATCTATTAGCTGAGATCGATAGCCATGGGTCTCTCCACGCTTGAGGACGTCACCGCTTTGCGCTCGTCATTCTTTAGCTCCGCCCACACGATACACCTCCAGGCGCTCAGTTTTTTCCGGAAAGACTCGGTACAGCCCATATTTATTTTATAAATATAATAAAACGAAAGACTTTTCGGAGATATGAAGGATGCAATACTACTCTATAGGTACTCAAGATTGACATGAGATTGACTGAAACTGAGTGTTTCACCCCCCCTTTAATTTTAATTTATTATATATATTATATATTATTCATTTATATGTTTATTGGTTTTAATTCATGGATTTCATTTCCTTCACGTCTTGTGTTAATCTCACCACTCCCTGTGACAATAAGCATATAATATTTAACAAATTAAATATAAATAAAATAATTTGTATTTAACTTTACATTGATACAACCTATAAGAAATCTTATTAAAGATGCAATGATAGAAGATTTTAAGTTATATCAGCTTGACATTTAAATTACATTTCTTACTTATTGTAGAGAAATATCTTTAATGTCAAGCCTTTTTAAGGCCTTAAATCATCTGATTTGTTTAAGTGAAAAATTGTATTCTAAAATTGTTAACCTGGCTTTTGTTGTTAAAAGATGTTCTCATGTCGATACAAACCCAATACAAGTTCTAAAACTTTAAAACTAAAACATTTGTCCAAAGTCTCCTGCCTAATTTGCCCCATGACTCTAATTGCACCAATTCACCCCGGTAACTGAAAGCCGGAGACGAACAGGGAAATTATGGGGTGCTGTGCGGTCAGCCAGCGAGAGACGTCTGAGTATGACTGCACCACAGTAGACGAGCAAAGTTCTAAGTGAGAGTGACGGAGTCTTTACAGTGACCTAGGTGCAGCAGCCCCTATCTTAAATACCACAAGTAATGATTGAAATAAAGTCTGTACAGCTGCTCTCAGACCAGTGTACTAAATAAAGGTATTACTGAACTCTGTTTGCAGCTTTCTCTCCAGCTGTGCTGTGACTAATAGCAGTCGCTCAATGCTTCAAATCAGTCAGGTGGAATGATGTGATGCTTGTCTGAGGCAGGGGTAGGAGATGTATTTCTGTGTGGATAAATACAACTTTCACCACCATATCATGGTCCACCAGAGCAATTAATTTAATTTCTAAATGGTTTCATGACCAAATTACTGCGAACTGAAGGTTACCCTGTAATCACAATGAAGAAATCTTATGTTTTTATGAAATATTAAAGTATTTATGATTTATTTGTGCACTATTTTTCTTGTTTACTGGCACATGGGTGGGACAACCTGTCACCACATGAAATCACAGCAATAGCAAAATGCAACCATCCAATCCATTCCCTTGTCAAGTCTTGCCCTATTTCTAATTGCCCTAATTTTTCTTGTTAGAGAAGCCGGATATATGCAATATGAAAAAAAAAAAAAAAAAAAACTTTTGCAACTTCTATTTCATGTCAACTTTAACCTTCCCAACATATCAGTGTTGGGAAGGTTAATTTGGAAATGTAATAGGTTACAGATTACAAGTTACCCTATTTAAAATATGATAAGTAGTGTAACTATTTAAATTACTTTATTAAAGTAATGTAACTGATTACTTTTTGATTAGCACTGGAACATGTTTATCGCTCGACATGGTGGCAGCTCTCAGACAGGTTGTAGCCTAAAGCTTTCAGCAATGTGGATTGATGTAATTGGCAGATGTGATGCGCTGCAAATTCAAATGAGAACCAATCAAAAGCATCAGAATATCATCTCTTTACTAAATGGCTTTTAAATAGCAGGAGCCATCATGCACATCAAAAAAGGGAAAGCAACAAATTAATATTATTCAATATATTTACAGAAGATATTCAGATGTAACCCTTTTTTACTCGTTAACATTAGTAAATGTAAACTTTTTTTGAGTTACTGTAACTGATTACAGTTACATTTATTTTGTGATTACATTATGTAACTCATAACTCATGTATCTTAAGAGCACAATCCTTCCACTTTTGATAAATGTTATCTATACTGATACAATACATACATTGAATTTGATTTACATTAGATCATTAAGTTCGGCTGATGCATTTTGCAAACGTTACACAAAAGCAACTTTGGAGGAACTCTTCTAAATTAATGCAAGTTCTAGATGCTGCCATTTACCCACAACTGCACATACAAAACACCCGGATGACATCTAGCAAAAGGTCACACAACTAACTGCCGTCACATACAGAAATAGACTGAGAAGCCAAGAGCTAACCCCCAGATACAGTTTCCCAGCAGCCAGAGCACAGAAAGAGCAGAAACAGTGAGAAATGTCAGAGGAAAGAGGTCATGCAGAAAGCTGAACCTACCTGTGCCAATTAAACTCACTAACAGCTTTAAAAAAAATAACTTCCATTCATATTTAAATCTTTGCACAAATCATACTACGTAAATATTTATGGCTGTTTCTTCAACTCTTGTGTCCCTTGGTCAGAGTATGTATGAAAAAATGTATGAACCATTTCAGTAGTTATAAGATGAATAAATACATTTAAATAAATGTCCCACAACTGCACAATAGAAGTCATTTCTACAACATGTTTTCTTCTAAGTTAGTGTACTTGTTTACCAGGAGAAAACATTGTCGCTGACAAGCATGATTAAGATGAAAAACCTGATAGAAATAAACACAAAAAAGTAAATATCTTTTTAAATTGTGCATCATTTCCAATCAAGCTCTACTTTTGTCATATTATGCAAGAAATGTTTTATTAAAATATGATTTAATTGTGTGTATTTGGAATACATAAAATACTAGCTATGAAATTAGCATTAGCAAACTTTTGAAAAGCCAGCCATTTTATTTATAACGTCTTTGAAATCCACGAAATTACATAATTTGAGATGGAAATGACACTGGGGTGGAATATTAATGTCAGGAAATAAAAATAGATACCTATTGAATGAAAAAAAAAAAAGCATTACTGGAATACGGAAGGTGGTCTGCCAGAGCTAGATATTTTACTTTATAACATGTTTATAACACAAACCCCCATAATGGATGGATTCATTTTTTTGGTCTTAAAATATAACTCGGATTGTATTAGTCTGAAAGAAGAATGTCATATACACCAAGGATGGCTTGAGGGTGAGTAAATTGTGGGATTTTTTAAGATTTGTCCATAGAGGAAAAAGTAAGAAAGCTGCATGTAACGGATAATGAGGCACTTCAGTAACTCGCTACAGTTCGAGCATCAGTGTGATTTTTAACTTTAGCACATGTGAAGACTTGATAACGTACACCTTTGACTTTGAGCCAGGCTGTTCCTTTCTTCTTCTCCCTTATTTTTTAGAGAGCTGCAGGCAAGGGGTATTTGAGGGTAAGCGGAAATATAATAAAGACCGAAAGCAGAGTCAGGGTTCAAATGGAGTGTGAAGTTTTGTGGTTGAGAGAGAGAAACCTCATCATGAAAGGGAATCACATGGGAAAAAATGAAGAGATTGTTGGAGCTGAGTTGTAATTGAATGTCTTCGCAACCTGGTATAGCGTACCTTTACCTTATCATCAGCATATTATAATTGAGATGTCATCAAAATACTGTAATAATCAAAAAATTTAAAAAATAAACATAGCCTACTTGGTCTGAAATACATTTCGATACATAAAGGCACAGCAGTTGTATTTGAGACAGTTTAAAAGATAATAAAATATATATTTCGACCATCTTCTCAAGCTGTGTTGGCTTTATCTGCAATTGTTCCAAAGTCAGAAGCCTCTTCAAAGGGCTTCAGTCCATGTGAAGTCCCAGCTCTGGCACTTTATTCTTGTTAATGATCAGTTGACTTCATTCTCTGCCCACTGAGGCTCCATTTTAATGACACAGCTGCTTAGCTGCCTTGTGATGGGGTAGCTAATTGAAGGGTCCTCCAGAGGGTGAGGCAAAGCTGTTCTTCAGACTGTGAGGGACATGTGGTTCTCAAAGCCTTCTGGGGTGTAATATCTTGTAATTTTGCCATGGCAGAACCAGATGCAGCGCAGTCAAGCATTGTTGGCTCGTCTCAAGAGTTGTTCAGATATGTTCTAATAAGGCACACCCTGCCGTCTCAGTTTCATACATTTTTTTTAGGCTTTGATTTGAGAGGGTTTGGATTGAGCTGCACTGAATTTCAAAACCTGACAAGTGAGTTTCATCCTTGGGTGCGCACACTGAGAAAATACCAAAAAGTGATGGGAAATAAGAGGTTGACCAGCCTGGTCTCTATAGCCCAGAGCAAAATAAAGACAGCGGATGTATTTTCACTTAAAACTAAATTATATTCTACAGTATCCTTTCATTTGCAAATGTACCTACACCTTTTATTTCAAATAAATGCTGCTTATTTGCACTTTTTTCAAAGAATCCTGAAAAGAATGAGAAGCTTCCATCAAATATTAAGAAGCACAACACTGATAATAATAGGAATAAATATTGATATTAAATGTTGCTTGCGCATCACATCAGCATATTAGAATGATTTCTGAAGGATCATGTGACAGTGAGGACTGTAGTAATGATGCTTGAAATTCAGTTTTACCATCACAGGAATACATGACATTTTAAATTATTAAAATAGAAAAGTCGTTTTAAATTGTACACAATAATATTGTTTTTACTGTATTCTTTGATCACATAAATGCAGCCTTGGCAAGTAGCAGAAGTAATTCAACCTCTATGGTTTCATTTATATAACATATTCTGTATGAACCATAGTTTCGCACTCTTATAGCTTCATAAGATCGAAGTTCATGGTAAATTGAAGGTCTAAGGAAGGCTGGGAAACAGAACCACTACACTATATAATAGGTGCTTTCACACACAACCTTCATCATAAATTGAATGGCATTTTCTTCTGTTTAGAGGTCATGTGTGAATAGGACCTGTTGTTGAAATGCCGTCTGTAATGATGCTATGAGTCAATAAAGCAATACGATTAACAGTTTTAGCATGTTACGAGGTTTTCATGTCGTCTGTTGCCAAAGACTTTGAGTCACTGACAAAGTTCTGAAAAAACATTTCCATCATGCTGTTTAGATGAAATCCTGTGATGCACTGGAGTCTAAAAATGTTCCTCTGTAGTGGGAAGAAATGTTGATGAAATGGAAGCGCTTCACTCGATCCAAGTGGATGGAGAAAATCTTTTCTACTAGCATGGAGAGGAGCTTTTTTGACCCGGTTTGAAAATGGCGTCACAGTTCTCTGGTTTTGGAGCAATATATTATTTTGTTTTTTAACTGACAAATATCTTTTTTCTTCAAATGTTTTTTTTTTTTTTTTTTTTTTTTCTTTCAGGTTTTGCCACCTGTGTCTTCAGACCAAAGCCATATTTATTAGCATACAGTTTAAAGTTCAGGTTGGTGAAATGTTTTAAAGGTTTTTTTCTCACCAAGACTCCATTTATTTAATAAATGGAGTAAAAACAGCCATATTGTGAAATATTATAATCCTTTAAAATAACTGTTTTTCCATTTTGATATATTTTGTGCTGCGTAATATTTTTGTGAAAACCATACATCAAAAGAACAGTTTTGTTTGAAATAGTTTTTCCCAATATAGAAGTCTTTACTCTCGGATCAATTTAATGCATCCTTGCTGAATATTTTTTTTCAATTATTATTAAAATAAGAAATCTTACTGACCCAAACTTTTAAACATATTGCATCTACTGCAAAAAGTATTTTTCATAGCCTACCATGGAAAATGTTGCATTTGGATAGACATTGATATATTTGGCTATAAATTAAATGATTCCTAGTATTTAATTTCCTTTATAATACTGTCCTGCAGCTATAGCTTAGAAATCAAATGATGTGATCCAGTTGAAAGTTAACTCACTTCCTGAAGTTTTCAAATTTCAGTTTACTTTTGAACCTTGTGTAGATGTAGTGCTGTTAGTCACTTACTATAATGAGTGATGCTGTGCTGGCCTTTCCTTCGATTGCCGACAAGATGGTTAATTGTGTTGGATAAATGGGTAAATGGATGGATGAATGTCTGCCGAGTTCTGGGCACTCTGTGGAGGCCATTGTTCCCTCTCCATGCTGTGTAAATAAAAGAACAGATTATGATAAATGTAACCAAAGAACCAGAGTAAACAGCCTTTTCCTAATGCAACCTAATGCATCTGTGACAAAATGAAGATGTGCGCAATAAATACATTTCTTCTGCAAGGGAAGGTAAATGCTAGTGGTCCTAATGTGAAATTATTTCCGTCCCATTTCACAAATGGGACACACCAGGGGAATTCAGTTGGAAAAACTAAAAACCAAACTTACAGTCAGTAGAGCCTTGCAAATGATGTTTATTTCTCATTCTGCCATAACTACAGAGGAGACAGAGAGAGCTGAAGGAAACCCATACATCATCTGATTTAGACTTATCGAATCGACATGTGTCCCAGAGGACAAGGGCTTCAGGCATCTATGTGTAATGAATGTAAATGTGGACTTGATTCGTTCATTGAACAGAACAAAGAACATCCAGATAACAAACCATAAGTTAGAATGTCAAATGTCTAGAAAGGGTTTCAGCTATCTATATGCACTCTTTACACCTGGTGTTAAAATACACCAGTTTCAACTAAAAACAGGAACATTTTTATGCATTTTGGCTGTTCATTTACAAGATGTGGTGTTTTGGGGCCTGAAAATGCACACTTTTTGAAAACAGGATTCAAAGTGCATGTTTCTGAAACTATGCCATTATCGTCTCTGCGTACAAGAATTTGTGAACACATGCGTACACTGTAAAAAATTATTGTTGTTTTTTGTTGGTTTAACTTAAAAAAGTAAGTAACCTGGTTGCCTTAAAATCTTGAGTTTATTGAAATACATTTTTTGAGTTGATACAATGAAGGAAATTTGTTTAATAAATAGAAACTCAAAATATTTTTGTATCTGAACCACATAGAAAATTTGATAAATCATGAAAATAGCACTATTTGGCATGTTTCACAGCGTCATCAGAAATAAAACACACACAATTCCCCAATATGCTTACAAAATCTTTTAATAAAGGTTGTCGAATCTCAAAAAAAATGTTCATTGTATTAACTCAACATTTTAATTTCAATGAACTCAAAATTTTAAGGCAACCAGGTAACTTTTTTTCTAAATAATTTTTTACAGTTTATTATGTGTTCAGGCGTGCAGTGTTTTTTTTTTTTTTTTAACAAAATTGACATCGCCAACTACTGGCCTGGCATTCATAATACAGCGTTTAGTCGTTTCCGCGGAACCGTGTGAACGGGGATTGTTTTGACAACATTGTTGTCTGTACGCGAGAAACGTAGAAAAAACACTTTAGTTTTTAGTACATCGTTATCATGTAAACGTATCCTTAGACCCTGTATACACGTTTTTATTTAGCGTCACCAACTTGATCCCATCAACCAATTAAAGCAGATGTAAACAGAGCCCTATTGGCACTTCAAGGGATAGTTCACTGAAAAAAAAATATTGTATCTTTATTTATTTATCTTTCTGTGGAACAGTTTTTTATTATTATTCATACTGTATAATAAAAGATGGTGGGGACATACTATCTTAAATGGATGATGAATTCCCTTTAGACTTATATGTATAAAAGTTTATGATATAAGAATATCCTGTACATTTCGGAGCTGAAAACTTCCATGTTAGTCAAAAAAAAAAAAAAGCTTTTATTGACACCAGACCCAGAAAACGAGAGATCTCAGACTATGTCAAACGTTGAAGTCATAGAATGCAGAAATGCCGCCTCAACAAATAAAAATGTATGCCTGCTTCTGGTCTGAAGCCCCTCCCACTGACTCTTGGAGCTAAACAGATTGCGTTACTGAGCAATAAATATGCTGGAGAGAGTAAGATACTGCACTGTGCCAAAAGAACACAGTCCCTGCATAAGCTGGAGAATCATTTATTTGTAGATTAATTGCGAATCGGGATCAGACATATGGGCCAGGGCTCGCAAAACCCAACGTCCCGGGGCTACTCTCTTGATCTGACATGCGTGCGGGGTTCGCGCTTATATCCACTGATCAGGCAGGCCAAGTAAAAAATTATATTCCAATCAATCGCGGGTGTATGAGAGATAAATCCGTGTTTGTTTTATAAATACGTTTTTGCGAGCCCTATGAGAGAATCATTCCGTTTGCCGCTTTCAAAACAATCCCTCATGTGAATTGACAGGAGAGCTGAAGTTCATTAAATATGCAGATCTTATCCAATCCTAGCCATGGCGTTAACACTGTCGAAAATAGCCTATTACTTATTAGTTATGATGTTTTGGAATATAATAACCACACAGCCGTCACAAGTTGACCTCAGACAGAAGTATAAAAACAAAAAAGCCAGTTGGCTTTTTGCCAAAAAATTTGGCTTTTTGCCAAAAAAAAATGGCAAAAAGCCATGACATCTTAAAATCTTATGTTTTCCACAGAAGTTGTAAAATCATACACAGTTTTAGAATATGTGTACTAGAATACTATTCCTTATCTGTATCAGACATGGTGCTCATGAGTGCTGACACAACATCAGGTTTTTAACTGCAATTGAATTCAGGTAATGAATAGTACAGTGAGAATCCATTGTGGTATTTTACGACTCAGTAGTTAATGACAAACAACCACCAAATGAGCTAAAGAGGCAATGCCAAATGGCCTAATGATAAAAGACTAATTACAGTATTACAGGAGGTATAATCATCTCAGACCCTAGACAATATCTAGAACCCATTTTATGCAGTATTCTGTAAAATGACTCAAACGAGAGTATTGCACTTCATTAATTTCCTCCTGCTGCACACTATTCTCTGTCTATTTGACCTGAAACTCTCCCTGATCCCACAATGTCACCTGCAGATCCTTGAAATCAGTTGAATAAAAGTGATATTTATCACATTTATTGTTTGTGGAACCATACTTCGGGTATTTGATACATTTCTACATGAATAATGTTCGGTTAACTCTTTTTGAGCTAATTAAATAGATTATAATTGAAAATCATCACAATTACATGCAAAGTAATCATACAATCAAAACATTTGATTTTATTTATTTATATTTGCATTATGCTGTGAGAAACTCCCTCATTGTGAAAAGAAATAAAATTGATACCTGTCAAGAATTTTAACCTATAATTTGGGAGAAAAACAGAACTGAAAACTGGAACTGGAACAGTGCAAAAACTGTCAAGAAAGGGGGGAACAATGGAACAGATTTAACAGATTCAACAAAGGAAAATGAGCAGAGATCATTTTGTTACAAGCTGTCATGATTATATTTAAAATATAATAAAATACTCTGTAAAACCCTAATGCTCAAAATAATTAATTGGTTTGAGTAGGACGAACTTAAATTTATCAAATGAATCAAATTATTTTTATGAGTATTTGGCACTTTCTTTTTCTTTCAAGTTTACATAACTTATATATTTTATGTAAATTGTTTCATTGTTTTGAGTTTTATAAATTAATTTATTTTAATTTAGAAGAACTTAAGTTTAACTGAAACTGGGCTGGGGTTTCTATTTCCCAGGATGTTTTGCCCATGCACTTGAAAATGAGAGTAAAGTTAATGTGTGAGATTTCAACACAATCTCATGGTAATGCATATCAATAGCACGAGTGTGAAATCTTGTGGAATGGATATACGACAAAATGAGTTTTTCGCGTGGATATGATACGCACTTTATGGTGTGCATATGACATGCTCTTGGGTAGGATTAGGGTGGTTGGGTGGGGGTTCATACGTATAATACCCCATAAAGTGCGTATCATATGCACACGAAAAACCGCGGACCATATGGACACCAAAACTCATTTTGCCGTATTCCACGAGATTGCACACTCATACTATTTATACACATTTAAAAAAAAAAAAAAATTATTTAGGTTTATACTGTAGAAAACAGTTGAAATGTGCATTTTAGATCAACTAAATGCAGCCAAGGTAAGCATAAAAGTCAAGAAAATAAAAGTAAAAAATATACATATATATACCCCAAACTTTTGAACAATAATGTACAGTATTTTAAACTGTTCAGTTTTGTATTATTATTTTCAGCCTTGATTTGGGTTGTTGAGACAAATATTTTCAGAATCAATGAGCATGAAAAAGCCAAAAATTGCTACAATTATTGCTGCTCTCATCCATCTGTGATGAGACAGCAAAGATAATAGTGTGTCAAAGACGAGACAGGGAGAATGTATGATCCTTTGTCACAGTGAAGGAGAGAAAGAAAGTGTTTTGACCTGATATGGGCACAAACCATTTCAAATAAGAGTTAAACAATGCCGAAACACCAGACTAAACGAGCACATGACATTCAGCTTCAAGGTGAAGGGCAGCTGTGAATTAAATGTTTTCTGTCAACTGAAGATGAAAACAGTTGGACCTTCTTTTAACTGACACACAGCCTTTAAGTTGAAGGATAGCAGCTAACTCCATGTCCCCAAGCCAGCAGATCCACATGGAAATGATCAGTCCAGCCTCCACTGTGTCACCAGTCTCCAAATTAAAAAAGCCAATGGTATTTGAAGGAGAATAAACCTCAGGCCAGAATAGTTAATCATGTGTGAATAAGAGGATAAAACACTGATAAATGGAGTTGTAATAGCAAATGTGGAAAACTTCAGCATACTCTGGGAAGTGGGAACAAATTAGCCAATTGTCTGAATAATGAGAAGTTTAGACACTAATGGTTT
This sequence comes from Pseudorasbora parva, assembly GCF_024679245.1. NCBI lineage: Eukaryota > Metazoa > Chordata > Actinopteri > Cypriniformes > Gobionidae > Pseudorasbora > Pseudorasbora parva. The sequence continues at coordinate 21,681,039 of NC_090177.1, read as the reverse complement.
GTACCAGGAAATTTAATGAGCTTCAACAACTGTATTGTTGTTTAATTTTCCATGATCTCAGCATGATAATTACTGAGGTATTTATTGCAGTTTGGAGCTATAACATTCTTTCATGATTAACTCTCTGAACATCAACATTTGAAAACAGAATATAGGAATAGAATAAGAAATACAACAAAACTTTTCTTTTTCTACTCAGACAGTCAAGACAGTCCTCGGAAAGTCATCTTGGATTCCATGCAACACCCTTGAGCATCACTCGATGATAAACATTTCCCTGGAGATTTATGAGCTCAGGTTAGAATGTATTAACCCCTTCACCAGGATCTTCAGCATGTGTTTTATCATCATACATGGATAGGCAGACGCACACAATCTGAACATCCTGACATTAGTATGTGAATAATATTAGATTTCAGCTTGAAGTCACAACCACAGGCCTCTAGCACAGCTAACAAATATGCAATACATAATTTATAGGCATATTTTCATTATCACAAATAAAATTAAACCACAACAATCAAAAATGAATTGCATTTAAAAAACACTGCAATATGAATTATCCTTAAATATAAATATTTGGTTTTATAAATATAGCACGTCATGAACTTTATTTGCTCTAATTCGCCCAAAGGTGTCAAAGCAGTCAGGCAAGTACCGTTCAAACGGAAACCCAGACTCGTCCAGCATTGTCAGACAGAGAAGCATGATTAGCCACTCCAGAGAACACGTCTCCACTGCTCTAGAGTCCAGTGGCGGTGTGCTTTACACCACTGCATCCCACGCATTGTAAGGCTTGGATGCAGCTGCTCGGCCATGGAAACCCATTCTACGAAGCTCTCTACGCACTGTTCTTGAGCAAACCTGAAGGCCACATGAAGTTTGGAGGTCTGTAGCTATTGACTCTGCAGAAAGTTTTTACAGAAAAACTTTTGCACACTGTGTGCACCTCAACATGCGCTGACCTTGATTTTACACACCTGTGGCTATATAAATTATTGGAACACTTGAATTCAATGATTCCCAATACCTTTGGCAATATAGTGTGTTTATATACATGATCAGGCATAACATTATGACCTCTTGTGAGGTGTTCCCAGTCTGCAATGGTCAGTATATATCAAAAGTGTTCTAAGGAAGGACCAGTGGTGAACTTTTTACCCTGTGGTCTCTTTCAGCAGGATAATGTGCCCTGCTACAAGGCAAAAATGGTTCAGGAGTGGTTTGAGGAGCACAAAAACGAGTTTGAGGTGTTGACTTGGAAGATGCAGCAAGATAAACAGTAATATTAAAACTAAAAGTCCTCTGGGGTCATTTTAGGTACAATTTTTTTTAAAATGAAGAGAGAGGGAGATGGGGAGAGAGAGAGAGAGAGACGAATGGTGAATATTAGGAAATATCAGACTGCCGAATTCCCAAATTATCCAAGGACCCATGTAATAATAGATGTTAGTTTCTACTTACTGAACCTGATTGTTATTTTTGGCAAGTATGTATTTACACACAGCATTCTGAATGCAATGTTACGATTGTTTCTGTGTGCGGTGGACTGTACAAAAACATCCCTTCGCTCTGCTCTCTCTGTCTGGTGAAGTGTTTATTGGCATTTCCATCCACACTCTGATTTAACAGTTGTATCAATAATTTATGCTCTGACTGCCTGACAGTGTTTTTTTTTCACTGCTCTGCTCAGCAGAATGATAATAGAGCAAAATAGTCTGCAGATTTAATGTTCATCAGTAACATTATGCTCCAGTGCCTAAATCTAGCTTTACATCCAAATCATCCAACAATAAAAATGACTAATACCAAACATTATGGTGTGGACATTTAAATTAATTCTTATGAATAATGTGCGAACCTGGTAGTGTATCTGTAAAGCAAAGCTGTAAATCCAGGTTAAACATTGCCAAGAAGTGTGGAAATGAGAGTATAATAGACACTGGATTTATGCAGAGGCAAGCATAGCATGCAGTGACTGGATTTTTCATCACGGTCATATATATATATCTAAAAATTAGCATCACTTGCAGTTTTGTCAATAATGAATGTACTAATAGCTCAAATTAAATTAAATAAATATAAAATGTCTTAAGTATGGCATTAATATAAATATAAATGTCAAATATAAAATGACATAAAATATATTGTAAAGAACCATACAAACAAAATAGCTCCATCTAGTGAGTAATATGTTCCATTACACTGATTACAGCAACTCAGGATGGATAGACACTACAGTAAACTATTTTTTTTTTACGGTCTATGAGTCTAACCCTTAAAAGCTTTGAGAAATAATCATGAGGTCTGAGCAGGGTGCATTTCAGCCTATTCCCCCTCAGCCATAGCATTACTGCACTGCAAGACTGGCTTAAATATATTCTCATGGATGAATACATCAAAGTTATTTGGCAGTTTCTTCATCACATCAATGGTGAGCATATTAAAATGCAATCCATGTCATCTAATCAATGAGAAACAACAGCATGAGGTCTGAACCAAATTGTGTCAGCATTTTCTGGGCCAATTAAAGCTGATTATTTTCCATACAGTTCGGTTCCATGCAAACACTTGTTTTTAAAATAATAATTATAAAGTTATCTGAATGTGCATTCTAATGAATACAAAAATAAAATATTAAAATAAATTATATCCTTATGTTCATGCTAAATACCAACTAACTTGATTAAATGTGCAGTAATTTGCATTTCTGGCATGAAACTGCTTCAGGATTATACTTGCTCATTGCATCTCATATAATTTAATTCGTCACATATATTTCATCCAGATTTAGAGTTGAACATGGTTGAAAAAGCTGAACTGATGTAAACTTAATCTTAGCTTTTCTTAATCATGATGTCAAAAATCCTATCAAAAAGGCAAGCTTTCCTTGATAGCATTCATTCCACGTTTTTTTATTTATTTATTTATTTTTCCCATGTTCCCATTCATTCACTCAAACAATTATCTCTGATTATTCATGCAAAGATGTATTCTTGGCAGAAAGATTATTTTACAGCTCCAGGGGGCTCAGCATCTTAAATCAAAATCACAAAAGCATAAAATAATCTCTTTGCTTTGAAGTCAAAATAAAACAAACAGACAAACAGTAAATATAAAAACAGTTCAATCGGATTATAGATTTGAAGTAGTTTCGTGTGTAAATAGATAGCTATGGAAAGCCCAGACTAGTTAAGATTATATGCAAAGGTGTTTTACATTTGGTTAGCTATAGGCCTACTTTATTCAATTTCTGCACCTGAAAACTATAAATAGCCGGAAAAGCACTGTTTATTTTGTTTGTATTTGCTTAAGTGTATTTATTTGTGCTGTACGTTGCTTGTAGTGATTATTTGTTCTTATTGTCTTTATTTTATTTGACAGTAGCCTTTTTTCCCTGAGCACAGCATAACCTATTACCGACACCGTGACCAAAACCCGTGAATAATTTGAACTGTTACACACCTAATTTATATGCCACAAATCAATTTACTTAACTTATTCCTTACTTAACATATATTTCACTACTATGTTCCTTTCATTTGTTAACCAAAAATATATTGCAAAAAAGGTGATATTTTGTTGATAGGATATTGAACAAAAAACCACTGCTAGCGAAAGCAAGCATTTTTAACTAAATAAAAATAGTGTATTATACATACAAAGAAGTCGACATCTAACCCGGCCTTTAATGTTTAGCAATTTATTAATAAAAACGTACTTCTTCTGTTCAAAAATACCGGTCTCACGCTGAAAGTAAATAGAGAATAATGGAATGGATACGCATTACATGTGCGGCGTTAGTTCAACAGTTTGGACACTCAAACTTGAGATCACGTCACCGTTTAACTGGTGCACAAGTGTCCAATGAGGGTCTCTTATGATGCGGAGTCATGGCGCTGACATGAGCGAAGAAAAAAAGGACACACTAGCAAAGTTAAACGATACAAAGAGACATAGCACATATTTTAACAATCTGTCAAGCTATCCGAGTCGAAGAGCAACCGAAATCTTTAGCAGCTGGATTCGGTGAGTAGAAATGCGTCAGAAACAGACTGTGCGTATGAAGGTGAAAATGTGACGTCTCGTGGTGTTTTTCTCAAACGAAGCAGGCAGACAGCATACGGTTATTGTGTCGGAAACCGACTTTACGTTTGTTTCTGTTTTGGTCATTACGCTGGATTTTCCTCAGAGGTCTTTATAATTATTTTACTGCATTGAAATCATATAAGACACGTTTCCGTTGTTCCGCGAAGCCTCTTTGCTATGTAGTTGGCAGTAGCCTAGGTTGGTGAAGATGAGCAATGCATGACAACCAATAGGTCAAATCTTAAAATAGACTGTATTTTGAAGGTCTGCTGGCTGTAGGCTATTGCAAAAATGTCTGATGAAATGTTGGCCCATATTGATAGGATAGCATCTTGCAGTTGATGGAGAGTTGTGGGATGCACATCCAGGGCACGAAGCTCCCGTTCCACCACATCCCAAAGATGCTCTATTGGGTTGAGATCTGGTGACTGTGGGGTAGGGCTGTCAAATTTGCTCAAAAATGACGAATCCCTCTAAAACAAACACGAATATTCGAACTATTCGAACACCTGGGTGCACATTTTGTCAATGATGCGCATTACGTCAATAACATGACAAATTAATAAAAAGAAACATAATTACTTGTACCTATACAACTTGTATAGGTAGTCTATTTAAGTAATTTAACTAAATCTCTCTCTCTCTCGCATAACGGTTTAAATAAACAAGCTTTGAGTGTGGACCATTGTCCAATAATATGAGTAGCTATGTGAGGAACCTCGGCGTATTATTTGATACTGAAATGTGTTTTAACCGTCAAGTTAACAGTGTTGTGAAATCATCTTTTTTTCACTTGAGAAAATTAACCAAACTAAAATCTTATCATACAAGGATTTGGAGATTGTTCTGCATGCCTTTATTTCAACCCGCTTAGATTATTGTAATGCTCTTTACCTGGGCATAAGTGAATCACTTGTTACTCGTCTTCAGTACGTGCAAAATGCTGCAGCGAGATTTTTAACAAATAATAGAAAACGAGATCACATAACACCTGTATTGATAACCCTTCACTGGCTACCTGTTAAATTTAGAATACAATACAAGGTGTTAATGTTTGTTTTTAAAGCACTACATGATAGAGCCCCAGCGTATATAAAGGACATGTTAATCCCATACAAGCCTCAACGTCCGTTACGTTCTTCCCAGAACATGCTCTTAACCGTCCCTCGATCTCGTCTGAGGCGTAGTGGAGATCGCGCCTTCTCGGTCGCGGCCCCTGCACTTTGGAATGAGTTGCCGCTATCTCTCAAATCCTTGCAAAGCTTGGACACTTTTAAAAAGGACTTGAAGACTTTTTTATTTAATCAGGCTTTGGGCGTCTGACTGGGTTGGAAACTGTGAGTGATTATGTGATTATGATTATGTGTTTGATTTTTGGTGTCATGTGTGATACCTTGGCTTTGTAGTTTTTTGTGTGTGTGCATTATTGTAAATTGTTGTATCTTCTGATGTTGCTTTATACTCATGGACAGCACTTTGGTCCATTCTAATGGTTTTGAAAGTGCTTTAGAAATAAAGTTGAGTTGAGAGAGTTGAGTTGAAACAAACTTTGAGTGCTAAACAAGAGTTTTGTGCAAACAATTTAAGGTCGTGAGACTTGTGACTCTTGTCCCAAATATTGCAGTCTTCATTCAGTGATTGAAACAAATATTATTAATACAAATTGAAGTTTTACAGCATATTGAGCGCTCCGAGCGAGCTCTGCTATGGTAAACTTGGCACTTTTGCTTGACATGAAATGGTAAATAATCACACCAGTGAAAGCAGTGCATTTATCCTTTATTCATGCAGTATCTCTTCAGTCAGTACAGTAGCCTACACTTTAGTGTTTCTGTTTAATTTTAAATCAAATTAGGCATGCTATGCTAACTGTATCTTACATAGCTTGCATATAACTTTATCTCGCGGCTCAACAATTTTACCTCCTACCGACCAAAATCCAACGTACTTCCAGACATGGCTTTAGATTTTGGAGAGTTAAAATCGCTTTCTCTGCCACGGTTGAGTTAGGCTTTGCACTTCCTGCCATCTTCACTGCAAGACGTGTCAACTTTCAGCAGTGACAGTGTGACCTGTCCCTGAACCCACATGCGCGCACTCACTCGCAAAGCAGACAACCACGCCTCTACTACCGCAGTGTTGTTGTTGTTTTTTTAATAAATATTAATTTTCACCTTCGAAATTCGTTTTTTTTTAAAACTATTTGAATTTAGAATATTCGTTGACAGCCCTACTGTGGGGGCCATTTTAGTACAGTGAACTCGTTGTCATGTTCAAGAAACCAATTTTAAATTATTTGCGCTTTGTGACATGGCACATTTATCCTGCTGGAAGTAGCCATCAGAGGTGGTTATAAAGGGATGGACATGGTCAGAAACAATGGACAGGTAGGCCGTGACATTTAAACAATGCCCAATAGGCACTAAAGGGCCTAAAGTGTGCCAAGAAAACATCCCCCACACCATTACACCACCACCACCAGCCTGCACAATGGTTACAAGGCGTGATGGATCCATGTTGTTGATGTGATCAACAGTATTGTTTTCAACAGAAATCGAGGCTCATCAGACCAGGCAACATTTTTCCAGTCCTTAACTGTCCAATTTTGGTGAGTTTGTGCAAATTGTAGCCTCTTTTTCCTATTTGTCTTCTGCTGTTGTAGCCCATCCGCCACAAGGTTGTGCGTGTAGTGGCTTCACAAATGCTTTGCTGCATACCTCAGTTTTAACGAGTGGTTATTTCAGTCAAAGTTGCTCTTCTATCAGCTTGAATCAGTTGGCCCATTCTCCTCTGACCTCTAGCATCACCTCTCCCCCTCCCCCCTGGCTTGAGGTTGCCAGATAGGCTGCAGGAATGTTTGTAGCTGCAGTTATAACCCGGATGAAGAAACACTACTGCCTTCGTGATTGGTAGATAGGTGGAGGGTGGAGCTTCAGGCCAAAACACAACATTGTTGAGGGCTGCAACAACAACTTTTAAATGACAATATCCTGGCTGGACTAATGTTGTCAGTGATATAAGTATTTTAAATTAACATGATTTCTTAATGTCTAGTGACATATCAGGGACATTTTATGATTAAATGAAATAAATTACTTACATACAGTTCCTTTGATAATAGCAAGAAATTATTGATGATAATAATAATAAGAAATGGTCTTTGAGCTGCAAATAAGAATATTAGAATGATTTCTGTGTCATGTGACACTGAAGACGAGTAAAAATCCTATTGTAATCCTATCCTTATTACAAGGGCCAGTGATGGTTTCAGAATAAATGTTATGGATTGAGGACTGATCTAATTTGGATAGAGTGAAGCAGAGGCTGATCATGGGTGTCCTGAGGCCCAAACACGCTCAGCTACTTTGGGATCGTGCTGATAGAATGCAGAGCCATGGCAGCTGTGTTATGAAGGGCATTTTTCAGTCAGGTGCAACTTTAGACTGTAGGACACTGGTGGGTTAGAGACACATAAAGGGTGTACAATGGCTGTGCAAATGGAAGAGGGCCCCAGGCCTGAGGGGGTTCATAAAGGGGTTTGCTATTCTGAAGTTGTACAAAGACGATACTTCTACTTCTTACAGCATGCAAAATCTAAAGCATTCATCCAGTAAAAGGACACACGTGAAGTTCACTCGACTAATATACTATATATATATATTCAATAATGACAGATATATGTTTTTTCAATAAAGGCCTATTGTTGATACGGCAGCTCATGCTACGTCACAGACGTGCATTTCTTGTAAATAGTCATCTGTCCTAACTATAGATCATGACACCTTATTGACATGACAAGACAGGAAGTCAGGAGAAGTGAAGTGTTTGTCACTGCCAGCCATGCTATTCTCGGACTGACTGGTAAACTGACTACTAGTAAGCACCTTGGTATTTGAGTTGCCTAATACACAACCGGTATGAGAGGAATGAAATGGTTGCTTCATAAACCATGACCTATTTAAAACCAGGGCTCACTTATACAGAACTCTGTGCTTTATTTAAACATTATACAGTCAGCCATTGTCAAGAATGAAATTTGGATTTGAAGAGCAGTGATTGTTAGAAATTAAAACAATAACATTATGTATGGTGATTCCCAACCCACCATTTCAATTTTTTTTGTTTCAAGTTTACAAGGATTTGGTAACTCATTTGGATTACACTCCCGCTCAAAAGTGTGGGGCTGTGTATTTATAAAAAATAAAAAAGTCACAGCATTTTCTTTACGGCAGCGGCTATTTACACTAAGTGAAAATAGCATTAGATTCTATTTACACTCTATGTAAATATAGCAGTGTTTTCTTAGCAGTAAGTGTTAATGCTATTGTATTTATACTTATATATTTGCACCTCAGTGTTGTTGTACATTAAAGAGTATGCAGTAATAGTGTAAATGATTGTTTATTGAAATTATTAAATGGGTGCCACCTTATTGGGACAATAAAGCCCTCCCTACACCTACTGTACCCCTAAACCATAACCTATAAACATTTTATTATTAAACACACATTTAGATTTAGTTTTACAGCATTGAGCATTATAACCAATTATAGCCGATTAACCGTTAAAAATTGCTTAACCGAGTGAAACATTTTGCTCGGTTAAGTGGCGTCAATGACGTGCTTTGAATTTAGTTGTAATATATTTTTGCACCCCTAGAGACCGCCAGAGCACTCCCAGACATTTGTAATATCCACAAGAAGTCATGACCAGCTTTCTAAGCGGGCAATGAAGCGGGCAAAGAAAGCGTGGGAGCACTTTAAAAATGAGAATGCTTACCGCATTTTTCAGGCTATAAGTCGCTCCGGAGTATGAGTCGCATCAGTCAAAAAATGCATCATGAAGAGGAAAATAACATAAGTCGCACTGGACTAAAAGTCGCATTAGGGCAGAAGCAGAGCGGGAGCCACGCGCGCTGTGCATAACGGAGCAGAAGAAAGAAAGTTTGAAGTGAGAAAATTGTGAGGGACTAGAGAAAAGCAGAGGTTACTTTAACTGTAATGAAGAAAACAAAAAAGCAAGATGGCCAGAGCTGAAGGGACGAGTCCACAGATGCTTGAACTCTGCCGGGAGAGGCTCAGCCGCGCGAGTCAAACGCTGTGTGAATCATTCTCCACTGCATATTTTACTACAGGCCCTAATCATGCAGGCGCCCTCGCGGCCACTTGCATTGCTCGTGAACTGGAGCAGCGCATCTCATCTCATCCTAATTTAACGAAACTCAGCGTACGCCTCACAGACATGAAATATATCTTTTAACAATTTAAAACGAAAAGAAATAGGCTACTCTCTGATTATGTAATCCATGATGTGCATTTCTCTCTATAGGCGCGTTCACACTATGGCGGTCGTCAAATTAATAAACTAAAAATAATAACCCTGACGCACACTATGGTTAACCGAGTATGAACCTCTAAGGGCCTCGGTTAACGGTTAATGAAAAACGTGAAAACGTGCAGCCCTAGTCTCCAACCTTTTTTCATTTGAGAGCTACTTTTTAAAAATGAAAGTCGCCAAGAGCTACTCATGTTCTACAATACTTAAAACTCTTAATTAATGCATCATAATTGTCATTTTAACAACAATCCAAAATGTTTTACACCTGAAAGAGTGTAGTAGAAGTTCCTGTAGTCGGTACAAACACCATAAACATTTTACGGTAGTCAGTACCAATTTTGGTACCACAGCAAAAAATTTTTTTTTTTTTTTTACTATTTAAAAAAAAAATCTATTAAATTTAAAAAATGTATTAATGATGATAATTATTATAAGTAAATCATACACATTTAAAGGCTGTATGCTGTTTAAAAGTAATCATTGTTTATACATAAAATATCAAGTGAAAAATAAGGAACCATCTAGGCATAATTATTATTATTAGCAGAGACGTATTATTATTACATAGAGATGAAGTTACATCTACTGTATAGGCTGCAACAGTAGCCTAATATATTCTGTCAATTTCTCCACGTTAAACTTCACGTTAAACCAAACTTTTATTATGACGGGTTGCCATGAAGACCTTTGAGTGTCTGTGTTCATATGACAGCTTTGAAACGTTAAATTCCCATGAAGTGACAGTTTATGCGTCCGTGTGTCCTCATAGTGGCACAAGGCAGAGACACGCATGTGTGTATCTGCGCCTGTTATTCAAGCAGAGACGCAGAATTTGCAGGAGTAATATTTAAATAGTAATCTGCAGTTTAATATTCATAGACACTAGTATATATTCGGCTACAGTTTGGAGCCCTGCGCTTGGATTAACACGGTAGCTGCGTGTACCGAATATACTCGGGAGTCGGTACAACCGGTAATACAGAAATGCTGGTATCGTCATTTTTTTTTAAATTTCACTACCAACATTGTACTAAAGTAGCCTACCTGTACTTGTGACAACCCTACATTTGCATGTTTACATTTACATTTGTTCATAAATAAAAAATTCTAAGTCAGTCTAAATTAGCTCACTCTGACTAGATGCAAAGTTGCCTATGTCTTGGCTATCTACCTCCAATCAGGCCACGAGCTAATGGTAGCTCGCGAGCGACGTGTTGGAGACCCCTGCTCTAGAGTATTCTGATTGATTTAAGCAATTGGTTAAATTTAAGTATTTGACAAAAGACAACATTGGTAATCCTAAAAATTGCAATTGCCAGTGGAAATCAATTAATAAAAAAGTTAATTTAATAGGGTAACGTCTGGCAGTTGCTGTTTGTACTTGGGTGGAAATTGCAAAAATGAAATATAAACTGTTCTGGGTAATTCAAATAGTTATCTTGTTTATGATTGATGGTTATCCAATGAGATTAATGGTAAATAGGAGGCAAAGTTGTTCTAAAATCTATGGTAACGGTGTCCTTGTTACATATATTACATGTACGTACTATAGTAATGACAGTAAATTATGCATAATTACATGTAATTTACCCTCAACCAAGCCCTAATCCTACCCTAACCCTAGTACAGTGGGTACGGAAATTATTCAGACCCCCTTCAATTTTCACTCTTTGTTATATTGCCTCAAAAGTCATGGAAATGTATTGGTAAAAATGTGTATGAACTCTGTATATATTTGCATCTAATCAATTCCAAAAATACCCAGGTTCGGGAGCCCAGTAGAAAATGAATGCATTATTCCTCCTCAAGCCTGCTATACATAATGTAGGTCACTCACTGAAAACTTTAGAGCTTTTCTGTTTAGAGCAGTTCTATTTCTCTGCAGTTTGTTGAACCTTTGGGGCCTCTCTCTCTCTTTCTCTCTCTTTCTTTTTGACGAATCAACCTTCGTAAAACTTCAGAGCTTCAAATCTCTGCAAGTCACATTGCTCTTTAGTAAGCTATGGTTGTTTTGTGCCTTCATATGTGTTTGCCACTGTTTTGATACCTGATCCTGGAGATGGAAATGCCGTTGTATTTTAAACTCACACTGCCATTGAAAAAAACCCTTTCTTTAGATGCTTGCCTTGTGATTTTACATGAGAATATACACAGAATGAACAGGGGAAACAAAAATATTTATGCAGATTGCTAAATGCTCTTTTTCATATTGTTAAATTTAGTTTACTTTTAAAGGGGTAGTTCCCCCCAAAATACACATTCTTTATTCACCTGTATGACATTCACATTACTTTCTTTCTTATGTGAAACACAACAGTAGATGTTAAGCAGAATATCTAAACTGCTACTTTTCCACACCACAAGTCATTGGTAATTTACTCTGACAAGCTTAAAAATTCAATGAATTTTGAAATCATATAATAGCAAATGTGAGCTGTTAATGCCTATTCATACCAAGAAAGGAGTCGAAATAGCAAATTTAACTCGCAGCCAGGGTAGTCTAGCAACTCTCCGTTGTATTGTGAGCTGGAAAAACCAAACTGGTCAGGTCAATCACATAGTGTATGGAGTCAGTGGGCGGGCTTAACAGAATGATGGCAGAACTGTGGTGGTTCCGTGTGCTACTTGTCAACAGAGAAGCTGGCAAACAACAGTCTTACGAAATGGCTTTGGCCGCAACTCTGGAAGACTTGGAGTTGAGCTTTTCTTTGAGAAAAGAATGAAGAACGGTACTGAAGTCATTCTTAAGAAAGGAAGATGTGTTCAGAGTTTTGCCGACCAGATACGGCGAAAGTTAAATCTACCAACTAGCTGCGCTTCACCTTCTTGGTTTCTCTGGTTGGTTGAAGCGCTATCCTATTGCGTGCAGAGGGAATTTGAAAGACAACCATTTATCCCGCCTCTCGAAATAGAGCCCTGCCAATAGTGAGTTCCCAGACCCAACATCTTGATGTGGGTCTGGTTTGTCAGGCTACAGATCCACACCCCACGGCTATAATAACAACACAAATGAACAATATCGTTGGAATCACTTTCAGAACTGTTTATTCCAGCTGATGAATCTAAAATAACATTTAAAACCAATCAGAATCCAGACTTTAACAAGCTCAAGCATTTAAAGTAACAGACAACAACCGCAGTGCATGCTTCTAATAAATTGGAACATTATCATCCACCAGTGGACAATATGCGTGAACAACAGCTTTGTTTCTCACACAAAGCTCACAATCAGCTTCAGAAGACTTTGAATATTGTACACAAGTATTTTATGGTGGGTTTCTGGTCAATTTTTTCCATTCACATTTCTAGTATGGAAAAGAGCAGCTCTGATATTCTCTCTTTTGCATTTCACAGAAAGAAAGAATACAGGGTTAAAACGAATAAGGTTTGAGTAAATGATGACTGTTTTATTTTTGGCTGAACTACCCCTGTAAACCTTCTTTAGTTTTGTTGGTGTATGAGGAATTACTCAGAGTGGAGAAGTTTCTGTAATCTCCAGTAAAAGTAGCTAAACGGAGTGTGAAGACCCCCTCCCATCCTGTGAAAGTGGACACTGCTGGTGTATTTATAGACCAGAAAGGATGAGAACTCTTTCATAAGAGACCAACGGTTGCGCACATTCGTCATAACCACATGATGTTTCATTCTAGAAGCTACTGTGTCCCCTTTCCTTTCACAAATTTAAACGCTTTGAGAAGACACACAGGTAGGCTAAATCTTGAGTTTGAGCAGTTCTCTTTTTTATGACTTGTTTAAGTTTGTATCACAAAATCAAATGGAAAAACTACTACTACAAACTACTAATAAAACTTCTGTTCTCTGTTTAAAGATGAATCCAGCGACTAGACTTACGGCAAGAGAAATACAGTAAGCTATAAGGAACAGCTATGGAGAAACCAGTTTTACAAACGCAGCCCTCAATGCTGCCTTTCTTTGACACGGCCCATGCCATCAACTTGCTCCGAGGCATCCACGAGCTCCGAGCAGAGCGCAAGTTCTTCGACGTCACATTGTGTGCTGAAGGCAAAGAGTTCCACTGCCATCGAACTGTGCTAGCAGCTGCCAGCATGTACTTCCGTGCCATGTTTGCCGGGACTCTTAGAGAGAGCGCCATGGACCGTGTGGTGCTACACGAAGTATCAGCCGAACTGTTGGGCCTTCTAGTGGACTTTTGCTACACGGGTCGCGTGACCGTGACACATGACAACGTGGACCTTCTGCTCAAGACGGCGGACCTCTTTCAGTTCCCTTCCGTTAAAGAAGCGTGCTGCGCGTTCCTGGAGCAGAGACTTGATGTTTCCAACTGCTTGGAGATCCAGGACTTTGCAGAGGCTTATGACTGTCGTGAGCTAGCAACTAGCGCCCGCCGTTTTGTGCTGAAAAACATTGTGGAGCTGGCGAAGAGCATGGACTTTGAGCGATTGTCGTGGAAGCGACTACTGGAGTTTGTGTCTGATGATGGACTGTGTGTGGATAAGGAAGAAACAGCATACCAGATTGCCGTACGCTGGGTCAAATCCGACTTGCAGCACCGGTTGCATTACTGGCCCGAGTTGTTGCAGCAAGTACGTCTGCCGTTTGTTCGCCGTTTCTACCTTCTAGCCCATGTGGAGAGTGATCCACTGGTCTACTTGTCACCGGCCTGTTTAAGGTTAGTCAGTGAGGCACGCAGTTTTCAGTCCTACGAATACGACCGCCATGATCAACCTGGTCATCGGATGCGCCCACGTCCGTCCACCGGCCTGGCAGAAATTCTGGTGATGGTGGGTGGATGTGATCAAGAGTGTGATGAGCTTGTTACTGTGGATTGTTACAACCCACAGACTGGACAGTGGAGATACTTGGCAGAATTCCCAGACCACCTTGGAGGTGGCTACAGCATAGCTGCCCTGGGCAACGACATTTATGTGACAGGTTAGTACAATGATGTTGTTTCCTGTTTGGGACCTGAAAGTCCTCTGTCAAAGACAAACTCATACTTAACAAGCAAATTTCCAAGCAGACTCTGTGTCCTTTTTTCCAAACTGTTTACAACATGGCAGCCAATGTATAAATAAAGCCCTTTATATTTGACTATGTGAGAGTGTGGCGATAGGACAAAATGTTATGCCAGATAATCAACATGATTTCAGTTGACACATCTGTTACCTTCAGGCAATTTTTTTTTTCAATTGAGAAAATTATTAAGCAACATGTTGCTTACATTTCAATCATTTATCTTTATAAATGATATATTGCTGATAGCATACAAAGTGTGTATTTTAACTACATGCTATATGAACAACCAGCCAAAAACTATAATGCTTTAAGTCTAATTTAAGGTGTGGCCTCATTTAACATTATAAGGCCATTTTTTTGTGGGCGAAATCCAAGAAATTCAATTGGAATCCACGTGATCTACATGATTGTGAGCTGTGCTTCAGCTGTTCACATCACTACACTCTTGACAATAGACAATGCACCTTTTTGCCTCTTTCCCTTTTTGATCATTTTCACAAAAATGTGGGGGGCGGTAACAGAAAATGCAACAATGTTGAGTGAAGAATTGTCTTCCCTATTTACAGGTCCTTCTCAAAAAAATAGCATATTGTGATAAAGTTTGTTATTTTCCATAATGTAATGATAAAAATTAAACTTTCATATATTTTAGATTTATTGCACACCAACTGAAATATTTCAGGTCATTTATTGTTTTAATACTGATTTCTTTCTGTGTCTTACCCTCTCGCTTGAGGGTGTCAATGATGGCCTTCTGGACAGCAGTCAGGTCGGCAGTCTTACCCATGATCGCGGTTTTGAGTAATGAGCCAGGCTGGAGTTTTTAAAAGCCTCAGGAATCTTTTGCAGGTGTTTAGAGTTAATTAGTTGATTCAGATGATTAGGTTAATAGCTCGTTTAGAGAACCTTTTCATGATATGCTAATTTTTTGGGTTTTCATGAGCTGTATGCCAAAATCATCAGTATTAAAACAATAAAAGACCTGAAATATTTCAGTTGGTGTGCAATGAATCTAAAATATATGAAAGTTTAATTTGTATCATTACATTATGGAAAATAATAAATTATATCACAATATGCTAATTTTTTGAGAAGGACCTGTATATAAAACTACTCTGAAGAGGCACACATAATCTAAAACAGAGGTCTTCAACCCTGCTCCTGGGGACCAACTGTCCTGCTGAGTTTAGTTCCAACCCTAATCAAAGACAGGTAAAGCTAATCAAGCTCTTCAGGATCACTTGTTAAAAAAGTACAAAGGCAGCTGTGCTGAAGCAGGTTAGAAATAATCTTTGCAAGACAGTGGGTCCCCAGGAGCAGGGTTGAACCTCTCTGATCTAAAAAGTTTCTTGATGAAGGCAAAGGTTTTTGGCTATTTGGCATTGCATATCTGTTTAAACACTTAAACCTTATTCATTGTGACAGGTGGCTCGGATGGATCCCGTCTCTATGATTGCGTTTGGCGATACAACTCCAGTGTGAACGAGTGGACTGAGGTCTCCCCCATGTTGAAAGCCAGAGAGTATCACAGCTCCTGCGTCCTGAAGAGTCAACTCTATGTGGTAGCGTCTGACAGCACAGAGCGCTATGACCATACCCTAGACTGCTGGGAGGCTCTTCCAGCCATGCCGCATCCAATGGATAACTGTTCCACTACAGCATGTAGGGGGCGGCTTTATGCCATTGGATCCTTAACTGGAGAGGACACAATGGCAATTCAGTGCTACGATGTTGAAAGCAACCGCTGGTCACTAGTCAACAGTGGAGAACTGCCTCCATGGTCCTTTGCCCCTAAATCAGTGACTCTAAATGGCTTGATCTACTTTGTAAGGTGAGGTGCTCACTTTTTCCCCAAAATTTTAAAATTTTGGTATTGTCGAGTTTTTATGTGGTATGTAGAAAAAGGAGGAAAGTTTCTGATATAATGGTTGTGTTTTAGGGATGATTCAGCAGAAGTTGATGTCTACAACCCACAGAAAAACGAATGGGACAAGATTAGTCCCATGACACAAGTATGTAAATTTTACCTTGTTTCACTCCATTAAGGTGCGGTCACATTTGCAGCTGTTCTTCACATTTTCATGGTCAAAATAATTAATTTAATAGTCATTTAAAACGATATAACAGTGCTTTTGCAAGCAAGCGAAGTTTCTAGGGGAACACAATACTTTGAAATATTGGAACATATCAATATTCAATATTAATTTCAAAATATATATAAAAATATTAACCATTAAAATGTATCCATTAATCATTAAAATATATATTTTATGTCCCATTTCATGTATTTTACCACCACCATGTTCCCTTGGGGGCTTTTGTTATACAAATTAAATTGAAAAACGTTTTGTATTTTTCAAAGTAATACTTTATTTTATGGTGACACAGTTGCATGTTACTACATGTACTTACTATAGTAATAACAGTAAATTATGCATAATTATAAGTAACTAACCCTAACTCTATAGTAAGTACATGTAGTTAATTAATATTACTCTGTAATTATTTGAGTATGTAACTGCCTCAGTTTGTTTTTCATACCACAACTTATTTTTATACCACAAGTGTGATTATTAGGACAGTTGTATCAACAAAATCATAAAAGAGTGTGTTCAAGTCATTGTATTTATGACTTGCATTTTAATTGTATTTTTGAACAATTTAATAGGATATCACACAGATAAGTAAACAAAGTTTTCACTTACAACATCTCACCCTCCACAGGTACATGTTGGAGGCAGTGTAGCAGCTCTGGGTGGTCGACTCTTTGTGTCCGGTGGCTATGACAACACTTTTGAGCTATCTGATGTGGTTGAGGTCTACGACCCCGCTACTCGATCTTGGACCCCAGCTGGCCGGCTCCCCCAGCCCACCTTCTGGCATGGAAGTGTTAGCATATTCCGACAGTTCATGCCCCTTGTTCCAAGCACCTTCGAACCCATCGACGTTCCTGAGGCCAATGCCATCCATCTCCACAGACACCACCACAACCACAACAACAATGTTAATCGGAACCGCAACCAAGATGTCAATCAAGTGCATTGAGAACTTTCAAAACGTGAGAATGAAGGTCATTCAATGTGACATCGCTACTAAGTGTTTTGCACTTTATCACATCAACTTCACCTCAACTGGGCAGCAGGGAGCTGGTGAATGGACAATCAGTGTTTGCATTATTTCTCCCAGTAACCCAGTGTTACTACAGCTTTAATTGTTGCATGCATTTCTAATGCTGGCTGTGTTTACTTTGAACAGAGACTTGAGTGAAGTGGCTCACGAAATAGTGCCTATCATGTTTGGCAAATTCGAAGCAAATCCATGCCTTGGAAATTGCATGGCTGTTACTTTTTTCTTTTGTTTTGTTTTGGTTTTATAATTCATCACGGACCTTCTAAAGTAATGCACACAATTGCAACTTCAAACCCAAGCCTCCAAAATAATACAATACAATACAATAGTTACCTAATGAGAAATATATGTTCTTTTCAAAAATTATTTTGAGACCAGGCATTCCAAAAGGTTAAAGTTTGGAACACTTAGGAACACTTGTAGATGCATGTTTATAGTATAACTGAACTTTTTTTCTGAAATGTGGAAAACAAATAGTATTTTATATAAGCAGAGACGAGTCAAGATGAAATATTTTGGAAAATCCAAGACAATCTCAAAAACAATTTTGCTTGACAGGTAAACTTAATATCTGTGCAACCCATTTTTTATGATCATCTTACTAGAATTACATATGTGAGACAATCTAGCATGCATGTAGTAGTCATAGTTTTTTTGTTGTAAATTTGTATTAGACTTGCTTTTAAACTCATTTTATTAAATGAAGTTAATGATTACCTAGTCATTCTTTATTTTAGAGAAAGATATGTTACAGTTTATGAAACGCAGCTCGTATTTTTTTTAAGCTCTCTGCGATGATCAATCCATGAACATGTTGTATTTTTATGTCAAATTGTATTTGGATGCTGTACTGATAACTGGAAATAGTAATTCAGTATCTCATTATTCTTGAATAAATGTATGTATTTGAAACCAGTCCTTATGAAACTAATTATTTACAACACGCTTAAGTGGTTCTTGACATTTTGTTTTTCTTACATAACGTTTAGTTTGTTTTGTGCCCAAAACTATATTTGTTCAATATGGACAAGGAGATGATTTGTGTAATGTTTGTATGTGTGGTCAACCAATAAATGACTTAAAGCTACACTGTGTAAGTTTTTTTAGTTTATTCTTAGCTAAAAACACTTAGTTCTTTCAAAAATATATGTGTTCATTAATGTATATTTACTTCTTTCAAGTTATAAAGTATTCTCGTTAGTTTATAATACGCCATTTAAAATACATACGGGTGAGGGGTTCGAATGCCGGTCACCATGTTGGCCCTCCATCTTGAAAGTACATTAGCCAAAGAGGGACATACCCGTAAATTCAACCTTCGCCTTTTGCGTTTTAACACTCGATGGCACCGTGTCGAATGTGAAGAGGGGGATTTCCATGTTAATCTTGGACTAAATCGGCCACCGTAGGAGTTAAAACGAAATCAGAATTGAGAGGAACAGAAACTATTATTTCCTGGATGGTCATATACCTTTTCACCACTAGATGGGGAAAAATAACACAGTGTAGCTTTAAGTGCTTTTACTTTTGCTCTTTTCATGCATGTGAAAAGCAAGATCTTGAGAGACCAAATGTCTGGCATACATTTTTATCATTCAAATGTTCTGTACAACTGTTTGTGCTAGACAATCTAATTTGAGAAACTGTTTGTGTGACTGCGATTGGTACATCCTGCCCTCTGGAATCAATCAGTGGAAGACAGTATATAAGGATGCAGAAACAGGCTTCAGCTCAAGCACAGTGAATATCCAGTAGATCATCTAGCACACATTACAATGAAGATAAAACTGAAAGATTAGGAAGTCAACATAAAATCAGAAATGTTAGGTAATGTTATGAAATGTCTCAACCCTGGTTTTATTGTGAACTATTTATCGCAGCACATTATTAAAAAAAATGTATTTGTGTATTTTAGCTTTTTTTAAATCACAGTTTAAGTATTTTTAAATACAATTGAATAAGTAATAAGTGCTTCAAATCATTAGACAAGAAGTGCATAGAAAAGTGAATAAACACAGACTTAGATTTATGTTTTAATGGTTTATTCTAAGAAAAAGAGTATACATGATATTTATGACTGTTTTCACTTGATTTACAAAAGTCTTTTATTCAGTTTACATTATGAAATCCAGATGCTGAGTAAATCATGACATTCTCTTACAAGAACTCTGGCTGTATGTAATCAAGTCCAAATTTGTCAAAATCTTGCAGTTTAAAGTGTCAGTCGTAGATGGTAGAAATAAGATTTAACTTTTAACTTATAGAATAAAAAGCTTTAAGTTTTGACTGTTCATCCAAACAGAGAAAAAACATTTTCAAGCAAAATTTGTAATTTTTTAGATTAGGAACAATGTATTTTTGTAGACATCAGACTCAAATTACTTCTACTGAGTACAGTAGACAGTTTCTTATCCCAAAAATGTGGTTATAGAAACCTCAAGTTGATCTTGTGTCATGTCATGCTTAATACAACAGAGTCCTCTGTTTTTGCATAATTTCCAAATGAACTTCGCTGAAGATAATAAATTATCAAAACTATTTCTTACCTGAATGTCATGCAAGAAAGCGGTTTATTTACAATGCTGTACATGTCTCAATGACTTTTTAAACTCTTAAACTGCATACTCCAACATGAACCCCCCTCTACATGTCTTTGTTCTGGAGTCAGAAGTCTCCATTTAAACTTTCCCATCAGCTTCAGCGTTGGACAGTTCCACCACCACACTGGACTGATGGATGGGGTACGCGTTGGTCACTAGCAGTGTCTGCTCCATCACATCTGCTACAGTGAAGGGCGTCTGCGCGATTCCACCATCAGTCCTTCCAGTCAGAACAAACCCAGTCTGTTCACCATTCACTGATCCATCAGTCACTGAATATGTGGCCTGCTCTCCTGTTGCTCCAACAGAGGCTGAGGCGACCTGTTCCACCACAACCGCCTCTGGCTGGATAACCAGGTTAACCATGTCCCCTGATCCTGCCTGAACCTCTGTCTGGCTGGGAGGACTAGATGAGGCTGCTGCATTCTCATCCTCCACAATCAGGTTACGCAACCGTCTTTGTCTGGGGTTATAGTTCTCCACGCGGTTGTGGATCTGTGAGTGTCGTCGCAAATGTGCCTGTCAAAAGCAAGATAGAGACACTGAGCTCTCGAGATCTCAAGTAAATCATTTTTCTGATATGTGAATCCATGAATACAACTAATTCGTACCTGTCTAGTAAACTTGTAACCACATTCAGAACACTCAAATTTTCTCATGCCTTTGTGACGTCGTACATGAACACGGAGCTGCTCGATGGCTGATGAGGCATCATGGGATATAAATTATTATTCAACACTTTAAATTATTGCTTTTCATCTATTCTTGTTTTTTTAATAAATAAAAACAATATAATTTATACAACATGTATTTATATTATTTAACTTAATAAATAAATGCTTATAGTTAGATATTAATTATATATAAATTGTATAAAATATATACAATTATATTGTTAAATCAACAATGGGAAATATATTCAGGTCATTCAGGTCAAATATAATAGAAAATAATCAAAAACATTTAACTGTTATAGAGATATTCATGTTGTTGACAATTATCAATTAATAATTATAATATAATATAATATAATAATATCTATCTATCTATCGTCCATCCATCCGTGCAAGTATACCATTTCTCGCCAAATTGCCTCAAACGTGTAATTGTATACCTCTTTATGTATACCTCACCAGATATCTTACCTTTAAAACTTTTGTTGCAGATGTGGCAGAAGTGCGGTCTGCCTTCTTGGTGTTTGCTGGCTATGTGGCGTAATAGAGGACCTTTCTCAGTAAAGCGTTGCTCACAAAACTCACAACTAAACGGCCGCTCTCCTGTGTGTGTGCGGTGGTGTTTGTCCAGACTCGCTGCTCACACAATCAGCAAACATTTGGTTAACAACACAAAAGTAATAGAGAAACTTCCATTATAATGAATGAATTGGAAATCTAAATGGCAAAGGAAAAGTTACCTTGTGTGCGAAACGTCTTGCCACAGAGGTGACACTGGAAAGGTTTCTCTCCAGTGTGTGTTCGAAGGTGCATGTTGAGATTGGCTTTCTGGGTAAAAGCATGATTGCAGAACTCACACACATAAGGACGCTCATTTCTGAAGAGAAGCGCAACAAATGTGGCTCAGCATTAATTCAACCGGTAAACTCGAAACAAGCAAAACTGATTACACACACAAACATCACATCAGATCCCTTCAGATTGTCGGCTGGCCACACGCATGCATGATGCATTTGCTAACAGCCTCATCTTTGAAGAGCGGACAGACCTAAATAACATGTTTCAGTTCTTTGTGTCTTTATGCTCATAATCCGTGAGGCAATATGTCACATGCCTGTGAATGGCTTTGATGTGCATTTGCAGGCCGTTGCGGCTGGAGGCCCGGTGGCCGCACTCCTCACACACAAACAGTTTCTCACCACGATGTTTGGCCGCCTCATGCAGGCGTAGCTCAGTGCGGGACAGGAAACACTTGGGACACAATGAACACTAGACAACACACATGACAAAAATGCATAACTTTTATTAGTAATACCATAACATTTGATCTGATATTTGATTTAATTTTCAATGGCAAGGCATTATGGTAATGCAAACCAAGTTATTAGCATTAGAGTGACTTACAGCGTGTGGTTTAGGAGCTCCATGGATTTTAATCATGTGGATCCTGAGATCTTTCTTCTGCATGAACTGCTCAGGGCATGATGTGCACTAATATGACAAATAAAATTACGTTAGCAAAATGTCCGTAGATAAAAGGTCACATCTGACCTCCAAAATGGATGATGTACCTTGTTGGGCATCTCTCCTGTGTGTGTGACTGTGTGAAGACGCAGCTCATGTCGCTTTTTAAAGGTCATGCCACATTTTGCACACGTAAACACCTAACACAAATTTTAAAAAGGTGCATCAAGTCATTTGCCATTGTGTAACAGTAACCAAAAAGGATACATTATGGTTATTTCTATTACATGCGTGCATATTTTAAATTGTCCCTCATTATCATACTCACCACCTCTGTTCTGCTAAGACAATTCCTGGCTTCATGCTCCAGCAGGTTTTCCTTCCTATAGTAGCACTTCCCACATTTAGAACATTTAAAGGGCTTCTCCCCTGTATGTCTCCTTGCAGACAGAACGCAGGATCATATTAATTCATTACAAAACCAATTAATTCAATTACAATTACCAGATAGCCTTAGTTCAGATCTTTGAACAGTTTTGTCCACATCAGATTTGAATTTCTTAATGATTTAAGCAAAGCGCATGTGTTGTGTGCAAAAGAGGAAGTACAATTTGCACAATAACTAAATGCTTGTTGATCAAAAGAACAGGAAGGAAGATATGAAATATATGGTGGTGTTAGGGAAAGACGTAATAGAATATGTAAAATGAAAACAAGCAACTGTGTATTGTCTGTTTAAATATTACACATTTCTAAAAAAAAAAAAAAGTGATATACAAATACAAAAGTTCGGCCCCACTTTATATTAAAAGTCTTTAACTATGTCCTAACATTTAAATGAATCATTTGATGCAATGCAATTATTGTGTAAATACATGGTTTTACATAATCCTTTTTTTAAGAACCTGCATGCAATTGCAGCACCATCCCTCAAACCTTACCTCTCAAACCTACCTATACCACCAAACCTGTCCCTAACCTTACTTCTATCAAAAAACTATTACTAATTATTGCCAAAACTAAAGTTTAGAAGGATAGTGTGCACATACCTGTTGTGGACTTTCAAGTAGTACTTGCTGAGGAATGTTTTGTGACATGTTGGACATTGGACAGAGCCTTTCTTGCTGTTTTTAGAAGTTCCTTCCCCATTCTCTTTATTAGTACTTTTTTGTTGTTGTTTGCGCTTTCCCCGTGGAGTCTTTGGGGTCGAGCAAGGTGAATCATGAGGCATATACTCTTCATCGGTTCCCTCTTTAAGCATATCCATACTCCCATCTCCGTCATCGTCGTCATTATCATCATCATCATCGTCGTCGTCGTCATTTTGATCATCAAAAGATCCATCCACCTGATTATAGAGACACAATAGTAAATATAATACAGATTACAGGTAAAAATTATTTTGATGTAGTATGAAATGAAAATCAGAACACATGAATTATAGAAATTTTAATAATCAGTGCATTAGATTTTCAGTGTCAGACCAAAGCATTCTACCTAGGAGAAATAGATAATTGGGTTTAAATTATTTGAAAAAATAAATATCTTCTGGGTGAATATAAATGTTTAGAGTACCTCAGCCTCACTCGTGCCTTGATGTTTGAATTGATCTCCTTCCTCAGTGGCAGCAGTCTCCTGCTCTCTCTCATCCAGAGATGAGGGTTTTCTCCTTCCAGCTCCCTGCCTCATAACAGCAGACATGGGACTTTCGCCAACTAGTCGCTTGGGCCCTTTTACACGCCTTCCAGAACGGGTGGTGGTAGTAGACGTCGAAACAGAGCTGTCATCATCGCTAGCTATGACCGGTGAACCGAATCTGCATGCATCAGGTTTATTTTTCGTCCTCTGCCCAGATCTAGTCTTTCCTTTCGGGGTCGGATTAGGCTGAGGGTCTGCAGATGTGAGAGGGAACAGTGGTTTGGCTTCCTCATCTTCACTCAAGGCAGCAGGTGACTGCAAAGTCTCTACACCTGGCGAACCCTGGCAAGGTATGAGACAATCTGGCACTGACAGTCCAAAAGCTGCATTCTGAATCTTTTCTAAATTGCTGTCATCTGACTGGAGTTCACCAGTGTAAAAAAAATGAAGCAGCAGCTCAAGCCCATCATCAGGGCACTCTAATGGCAGGTCGATCTGTATACACGGTGTGTTTGAACTGGGTTCCTGGAACAGGTGGCTGAAGCAGGCAAGAACATTTCGATGGGCCAGATGCACCTGCCCACTTGCTGTGTTCAGCATGGCATCACAGAAGTGGCCTAGACCCCTCTGTTGGTTGAGCAAGGACAGTACACGCTGAGCATGTGAGGTCCTTTTAGCAGGCATCTCCATCTAGACATGCAGGACACATCAATTTCATTTCAATCAATGATTTTATTTGAATGACATTTAAGATAAAGACAACGACAACATAAATGTATAAATTTATATTATAAATATTATATTTAAAATAAATTGTATATATAATTAATATATATTAAATTATTACTACTTTAATTAATAATAATAAAAAATAATGATTTTACAATTTGTTATGGATATTTATAATAATAATAATAATAATAATAATAATAATAATAAAAACTAAGAAATATAAAAAAAAACAATAAAAAATGTGCCTGTTCTGGTGTGTTTTTGATAAAAATTGTGTCATTATTTATTACATATTTACTATTTAGTATTATTACTACTTTAATTAATAATAATTAATACAAAATAATGATTTTACAATTTTTTATGGATATTTATGATGATGATGATAATAATAAGAATAATAAAAACTAAGAAATATAAAAAACAATAAAAAAAATGTGCCTGTTCTGGTGTGTTTTTGATAATTTTTTTTGTCATTATTAATAAATATTTCAAGAAGATATAATGGTTGTATTGTTCTTTTTACATATTTACATATTTTATTAAACACTATTATTAATTGTATTCATGGATATTTATAATAATAATAATAATAATAATGCTCATAATAATGCTCATAATAATAATAATAATAATAATAATAATAATAATAATAATAATAATAATAATAATAAAAACTGTGCATAAAATAAAATAAAAGGTCAGCCTGGTCGGGTTTTATTACTATACTGTCATTATTAATAAATGTTTCATGAAGATAATATCTTATTATATTATAATGTTTGAGGTCATGCAACTTTAACAAATTCTTGAAATACTGCAAATATTATTTTACAAGCATAGTTGGTTATTCCAAGATCTTACTTATTTTGGCTAAACTCGTTATATGAAACAGTACACATAATAAATCTGCACATTTTCATCTATCCATGTTCAACAATGCTTGCCCATACAATGCGCATGACTCTGACAGATTAATTATCTGATTAACTAATTAATATTACCTAAACGTTAACCACGATGTCCGCATTTTACTGACGCTCCCTAAACTACTCGCCGCACAATCAACTGTGTAAGACTCACCTTTCGCATAAATTATGTCATTGCTCTCATGTTTCTTTTCATATACTGAAACTCGACATATATGCTTAATGTAATATAGTGAGTTACTTATATATTACATAGCATCAAATGCTTAATTTGGGCTAAACAACAAGAAGCCATGTTGAAACAGAAACAGGAAGTGACGTTGCAATATTGTTTGAGCTCTGTTGGCCATTCAATCCATTACGCTGAGTGTGACTTTCTTAACATACGCGCTGATTAAATTGTTTAGCTCATGCAACCAAAATAACACTAATTCTTCGATTGTATAACATTTTTGATAGTTATGGTTAAGTATTTTATAGTGAAATATTAATTCAGAAAGGCAGTGTAGAATTAAAGTTCATTTAAACTCCGGGAAGTCTGTTTCTGTCCATCACGTGGCACATACGTTAACTGTGAGGCGCCAGTGCTGCACAAAATCGTTCCTGTTAGCCAACGAGTTGTATATTTAACATGTAGTACGTTTCATCTCTGTTTCTCTTATATGTATGCTTTCAAACGCATTCCCAAAACATTCACAATGCGGTCATTAAAGCAGATTAAAAAGGGGAAATAAACGGCTTCGTATCGATTAGTGGAGTGAAAGCACAACAGCATCGTGCGTGATTTTGATGTTTGCATGGTGCCACTGCCAGGTACATTGAAACAACAGCATATTCACACAAACTTTGATTCAAATCTTGCACCAGGAGAATCGCCAGTTCTCTCTACAAACAGGTCAGTGAACTTACAACCATTAATGTGGCTTTCAGAATCATAGTTTAACAACAAATGATCTAACTAGTGGTTGGTAATAATATGATGCAACAATTTTTCACCATATTTTACCAACTGAATAAATTAACTAGCTGTCTGTGTTTCTCTACTTATATCCAGAAGTCATTTTCCCCCCTTCATTTCTTATTTACAACATTTTTAGTGATTCCTTCATTGCTCTCTTCCTTTACAGGTGTTCCCCTGCCCTGGATTTATGTTGTTTTTAGCCTCGTTGGAGTTCATTGGTTGACAATGAAAGTACACAAGGTTTCTTCTCGGTCCCAACATGAGCAACGGAATGCCACCAAACGTCACAGTAAGAATAAATGGCACAAAAAAACACGCAGCCTGGACTCAACTCTCCTAAATACAAGTCCTGGGACTGCAAAGTTGGAGCAACAGATAGCTAAAAGGGAAAAACCCACAATAAAACGGTTGAAGAAGTTGTGTGCAAAGCCTGTGACTTTTGTCCCTGAAACCAGTTGTGCCGAGGAGGTAAAGGTAAAGCCCACTTCTGTGACTTTTGATCATGGCCACACAAATGGAGGCACGGAACTGGATGACAGCAGCTCTTCAGTGGACTCACAAGAATGGAGTGAATATGCCAATAGTGTTCTTCAGAATGGCATGGAAAGTTCTACAATACCTGACACAGACCAGCAGGAAGAGGATGATCTTCAATTCTATGCCCACCTTGACCAAACCCACAACCGTGCGGTTTTA
Source organism: Pseudorasbora parva (assembly GCF_024679245.1). Lineage (NCBI taxonomy): Eukaryota > Metazoa > Chordata > Actinopteri > Cypriniformes > Gobionidae > Pseudorasbora > Pseudorasbora parva. The sequence continues at coordinate 21,653,792 of NC_090177.1, read as the reverse complement.
GTCATGAAACAAGGCCAGGTAGACAGATAATATCAGCATTTAACCACTATGATGTTGAATCAGTGATATGTTTTGTTTATGTGTGCTTGTGTAGTTCTTGCAATTGTTTAATGCCTGGATTACCACTTGTGGTTGACCAGAATGAGCTTTTCAACAGCGGATGCATATTGATACACCTTAAACCCAATTCACACTGCACCGACAGATGCAGTCCGACGGCAAAAGTCACCAGATTACAGCACGTCACTTCTAATTCCAATTCAGCATGTTCAATCGGCGAAGGTTCAAACAGATACCAAGACTCCGATGATCTGACAGTGTCTTTTTTTGCTTTCTGTCAGTGTAGTGTGAATTGGGTGAGATCATAAAATTGCTCAAATTCAATGAAAACTAAGGCTAGAATATCTGATACTAACATAAGAGGCAACTACCAAGTCTTGTTGTTAATATTTGTATATACCTTTTATCATTTTTTTAGTATTAACATTGTGAGTGTTAACATTACAACAAATTGCTGCCAAAGTTGCTGCCGATTAATCAGCCTGACCAATATATAAGTCAATCGCTGTTTTCTGCACATAGGCTGACTTTTGTGTCTGATGTCTGTGCAGGTCTTGTGTTTCCGTGGAAAGTGCCTGCTCACTTGCCTCTATGGTCATGTAGAGGTGCTGGGCTTCACCATTGAGGAGGGCCAACAACCTTACCCCCTGTTCTCGCCACCGTCTCACTGCCCTCTTACCATCAAAGCCTTAGGAAACAACCCCCCCTCCAGCAAGAAGAAGAAAGAGGGGCTGCTGGAAGCCAAAGCCATTGTTCGCAATTATTTCTCTTCAGGTAGCATCACAAGAAGCCTCATTAATACCTTTTATTTGCTGATTTCACAAGGCTTAATGCTGCCTTCACTTGCTATCGGAATTATTGTGAAGCTCGTAATCACGACTTCAGAAGGTGGAATTATCACATTTCTAATAGCATTTGAAGGTGGCATAAGCCTAGTCCCAATCTAAAATTCATGTTTGAGCTGTCTTAACTAAAAGAAACTTTCTGACTTATCTTAAAATTTGTCAGTGCCATTGTTTTGTCTCAAGATTCACGGTTCATCAAGTCATGTTTTTTTCTTTTCTTTCTAAGACACATTTATAAAATCTACTTAAATTTCCTAATTGAGCTAAGGCCTAAGCCTGGCTTAATTGTTAAATGTGAAACCTGGCCTATACAACTTTTAATGACCTTTTTTTTCCTCACCCTTGTATCGCCCTTTAATGCTGCCTTCACGTGCTCTCGGAATTATCGTGAATACGAGTTTCCTAGGTAAAAATTGCACACCCTCCCATTTCCAAATTTGAATGGCATGAGCTCGTAATCACGACGTCAGAAGTGGGAATTATCAAATTTCCGATAGCACGGGAAGGCGGCATAAGCCAAGGCATCCCAGGTTAATAGGGTAAAACATAACTGATAGACATCACTACTTCCCCAGTTGATTGATTACATTAAGATGTTTGTACTAGTTTTCTGAATTGTTTAATTATGCAAATAAGGCATTATCTAATTAAATTGCTCTAATGCACTAATTTGCATACTCTGAACATTGGATAAAGCCTTGTTCGAAATTCTTTTTATTTTGTTGCCAGTGCTTTTTTTGCATATCTCTTTTTATTACTGCATTAATCATAAAATACAGTCAACAGGTCAGACAAAAAATCATCTTGATTTTAGTAATTAAATGTAAAAAAATAATATAATATATCATAGTATAAAATCAGAGAAATGTTATATGAGCCAACACTCTGTAAAACCTTCAGAATATAGATGTGAGTAAAACTGTAATGTTTGGTGTATGTAAGGACTACTGAAGTGGCGCTTTCTGACTTGACACCTGAGGAAAAAGCTCATTTTAAAAAAGAAAAAAAACACCTTAAAAGATATGCATTACATTTGAATTATACAGACAAAAATAGATAATAAACACCTAAAATAGTATTTTGGATGTTTTATTTCCACTAGTACAAACGCGTTATGAAAAGCCAAGTATCTCAAAATTAGCCAGTGCCTGAAAAAACAGTTTACACCTATAGTGATCCCTTTAGTTTCTACCTGCACCTACTTTCTAAAATTGTTGCAATTTGTCTTTTTATGTCTAGAGCCAAGTAAAAGGCTCATGAGTGAGGTGGACTCGGACTCCTGCGTGGTGCTTCTGGAACCTCTAGACACACCACTCACTCGCTTTCTCACCAGCTTCTCAGAACTCGCAGAGATCTTCGGCCTCAACTCGGTAAGTCGTGACATTTCTGATTTTGCATGCTCATGTTCAAATAGCTGATGTGTATATTGTTTATAATGTTAAAATACATTCCCAGTTTAATATGCAAAGGCAACTCTATGCAAGATATTTGTAGGTTGACTTTCAGAATAATTTAGACATGGTTGGCTTTTTCAACATAGTTTGAGGTCCCTGGCATTGCAACACATATATTTGTGTCTCTGTTTATGCATTTTGCAGAAGGAGATGAAGTCTCAGGCTGCCATCTATAACCCCGTTCTGTCAGCCGTGGGTGTAACAGCTTTGCGTGGACCCTGTGCGCAGGGTTTGGTGACGTCACCTAGCTGCAGAGAAGCTATAAGCAGTTTGCTCAGTGCCTGGGAAGGTATATTTTAGTAGTTGTTCAAACTATTGTTCCCGTTCGCCATCTCAGAGTCAGAGAGCTGCCTTCTAAAAAATCAGCATCCATAGAAATAATGATTGGAAAAGCCCCATCCCACACAATGACGGGATTAGTTACAAGTTTCAAACCATGTTTTTGAATTTCGAAGCTTTGATTATGTTTACAGTGTGCAATATAACATGAGTTCATGTTTCGCGTGTAAAAAACAGTATTTTTCACACAATTTACTTATCTGAACACCGCTGTTTCCTCTGTCCTAAAAACATCCTGATGATTTCCTTGTTCTATGAAGTCCCTCCTTCAGAAATACGTAACGAGTTCTGATTGGGCCAGCGCTTCCCGTGTTGTGATTGGACAGCAGCTTAGCGCACTTTGCCCGGAAAGGTCCCGCCTCTTACCATAACGGGGAGATGCCAGCGCTGAATGCGTGTTCTTCTCCACGTGGGAGAGCAACAAGACCACGCCCCCTATTTTGCGTGTTCTTGTGGGCGGAGGGTTAGTCAACAAACGGTTCTAGTGACGTCATTACATCCCTGCACTTCCTGCTGTAGTCCAAACCGGCCGTTTGCTGTAGGCTTTGAAAGGGAACTTCAGTTAAATAAAATATCTCGCTTGGCATTGAACTTTGAGCTTTATAATTTTTCAGGAATTATTTATGCTCTAACAGCAACATTACACACTAACTAAAGTTTGAAAGATGGAATCGCTAAGAACGGGACCTTTAAAGCATATTAAAACACCACACAGATATATAAACAACAAAAAACTTTAACCTTAAATATTATAGAATATACCAACAGAGTGGGTTCCCTGTTTAGTTTACAGATTGATTTCCATAAAAAAAGTACTGTACCTGATATATCAACTACATCAAGAGCTTGTGAATCACAGAATTTTCATTTTGTGGTGAACTGCCACGTTAAGTGTAGATTTTCAATTCTAAATGCATATGTAGAGAAAATAAAAATTTTGTGCTCTGTGAAATGTATAGATCCCCCCCATATGACATGGACAAAAATATTGTGGCTACAAATTAAGTGTTCAGTCCCTCGTTCTAGTAAATCAATGCAATTTGCAACCCCAATTAACTAATTTGTTCCCTGCTTTTGAATCAAGTCCTGTCAACAAATCCCACAATTTACTTATACAATTAATGTGTAAGTGTGTTCAGTCTAAAGCAATGTACAATGTTTTTTTTTTTTTTTTTTGTCCAAAGGGGAATTTGACCGGTGTCCTGTAATTCTTGTGTGTGGGGGGAAATCCGCTGGGAAGTCCACCTTCAATCGGTACCTTATTAACAACCTGCTCAATCAGTGAGTTCAACCAGTTCATTTTATCAGTTTAGTAATGAATTGATGAATTGAGAACGATCTTGTTTTTTTTGTAGGCTAGCCTGCATGCCAAGCTGTAAGCATGATGGTTAGAAATTTGCAAGCATTGTAATTTCAAGGTGATATACATCTCTCTACCTTCTTGTGTGTGCAGCACTGTAAGTGTGGAGTATTTGGAGTGTGATCTAGGCCAGACTGAGTTCACCCCTCCTGGATGCCTTTCCTTATGCACAGTAACAGAGCCACTGCTGGGTATGTGGCATACCCATTTCTATATAGCCAAATGAAGTAAAAAAATGTCATCAATATAATTTAAACAGATTCTGAAGAGCTTTGTACTATAGATATGTAAGAAACAGTGTCTTAAATTTAGCATGTTGGTGGACATGTTAGTGATTTGTGTTGTTCTTTCTTTAGGGCCTCCTTTCACACACATGCGTGACCCAAAGCACATGGTGTATTATGGTCAGGCAGATTGTGAAGCTGACATTGATCGGTATCTGGAGTCTCTCAAATCCCTCTGGCGCCATGTCAATGGAGAGAGTCCTGTCATCATCAATACTATGGGCTGGATCAAAGGTCAGCAAAAACATTGCACATTAAAGGCAATAAAATAGGAATATTGATTTGAATTGCAGAAATATGGACTCATTATTGGATCTTGAATATTTTTGCAAATTTTAGGGCTGTCAAACCAGTTAGAGACATTATTCAATTTTTGTTTTCATTGATAGCCCTAGTAAATATATCAATTCTTTATTTTTTTGTATATGATACATTTTTTCATTTGAGTTTATGGTGCTAACTTGCTAACAATTGTTTTTCTCTCTTTCACAGGCCATGGCTTTCAGATACTAGTAGACCTTATTCGTCTTTTTTCCGTTACGCATGTAGTGCAGCTGAGTTTCGGAAATACGTCACAGTGTCAACTTCTCACCCCAGAGTTCCTCAGAATTGCCCATGGCTGGCAGACGCATCCTCCGACGCCATCCACCTTGACAGAGGAGCCAGGCAGTTACCTCACCATTCGATCTCATGTATTTCTCAGTGTCCAATCAGAGTTCGAAGGCGCTGGGACACCTGGAGAAATGTAAGGCAGCCAGCTGCACCTTTTCGATTTTAACTGTGATCATTTGGCAGTTCTCGCAGTGAAGATTTAACTAGGTAATTTTTGGTTAGTTATACTTTACAAACCAAAGTAAATTCCCATCCTGCATTCCTCTTAGGCAACATCAGCGCAGTAATGAGCTGCGAGACCTGGCTCTGCTCGGCTACTTCAGTAAGCTACAGTCCTCAGAACCTGACCCCATCCGCCCGCTCCACTGCTTCGTACCCTACCAGGTTTTTATTTAATTCAAATTTTTTAAATATATATACATTATTTTGATTTTTTTTTTTTTTTACTCTGCAATTTTGTTTACATTTAATATTTTTACACACATATTTTGTTGTAACTAAAATTTTTTTTTAATGAAATAGTGATTTATCATTATTAATAACATTGGAGTTTTTTTATATATTTATTTTGTAATAATTTCATAGTTTAGTTATTTTAAATGTTTGTTTAATGGCATTTTTTTTTATGAATGAAGGCCAGTATCAGATACCAATACTGGTATTGATATCTATGAATTTTAAAACATTAATTATAGATATTCAGCATTTCCGTATAACTGAGTGTTATAAATTTCAACATGTATTGTTTTTTTATTTTTACAAAAAAAACACCTTTTCATTTGTGAACTTAAAGGGATAGTTCAACCAAAAATATTAAAAATGACCCCATGATTTAGTCACCCTCAAGCTATCCTAGGTATATATGACATTCGTTTTTCAGACGAATACAATTGGAGGTAGATTTAAAAATGTCCTGGCTTTTCGGAGCCCAAAAAGTGCATCCATTCATTACCATGCCATTCACTGCCATTACAATGCTTGGACTAGCCAAGACATTTTTAAATCTAACTCCAATTGTATTCATCTGAAAGAAGAATGTCATACATGCCTAGGATGGCTTGAGGGTGAGTAAATTATGGGATGATAATAATAATAATCATAAATAATAAATGTAAAATGTATTTGTGGCCTTCCTACCTCTCTAACAGTTAGGAAATAGTCTTCACTGCATAAATTATAAAAAAAAAAAATAGATTAAACATTATTAAAGCTACCATTTTCTCTGGTACCTTTTGGTCTTTTATTAACATTTAATAGTTGACCTTTATTCCACACCGCTGTCTCCACTGTCCTTGAACGGCTCGCTTGCTTCCTGCTTCTATGAAGCCCATCCCTCCGAAAAGCGCAATGGTCTTAGATTGGTTAGATGGAAATTGTAGTTTCATGTATTTTTATTGGCTGAGGTGCCAAGCACAGGTTGTCCGGAAACGCCATACCCCTTACCATTACGGGCAGAAGTCACATCTGGGGCAGTGTTTATGTTAATAGCTAGGGTTTATGATGTCGCCAACCCAGGAAGAAGCTCGTTGTAGTCCAAACCGGATGTTTTTGTAGGCAATAAACTGCCATAACTTTAAAAGACAACATCTCCGTTTGCATTGAACTTTCAGTGCTGTAACTTTGCAGATACTGTTTATGCTCAAGCAGCAATATTACACATTAACTAAAGTTAAAAAAGTGAAATCATATGCAACCACCCCTTTAATGACAGACATCACAGCAACTGGTGCGCTGACTCGAAGACCTGCCACTGCTGAACATGATGTGGATCTGACAAACTTTTCTCTGCACGAGTCGTGTTTTTGAGTCACACAGACAGTGCATTCTCCTGATTTGTCCTGATGCGCTTGAGCGCTTTAAAAGCATTTTTGTAAATAAAAGCGTGATCATATAATGTAGCGCTACCCAAATTATGATGCTCCGTTAATTGCGAAAAAATATTTTCCATTAAACTGATGAGAAAAAAAAAATATATATAATTACATTTTGATCATGTTTTATGTGAACACCTTTTTGTGCTCTTATTGCAGGTCCCACACTCATCAGTGGCTATAGGGATAACACACTGTGAGGTTGCACCCAGCAACATTTTTTATGCGGTCAATGCCAGTATAGTAGGGTTATGCTGTCTGAGCGAGAAGGTTGTGGGCAGAGGAGGTCCTGTTGTACTCTCCCAAACTCCTATCTGTCAATGTGTTGGCCTAGGTGTGTATTCAAGGCATTTATATGTGGATCTGAGATGAAATTCTGTAAAATTGTACAGCATATGTACAAATATTCATTATACATCATGCAGACTTAGAAGTATAATAATGACAAAACTTTTATTAAAAAATAAAGATATAAAACCTTCCTTAAACTGCAATTGTTTACCTGCTGTTGTGTTTTTAAGGTGTTCTGAGAGGGGTAGACATGGCACGAGGTCTGTACTTTCTGGTTACTCCAGTGTCTCCCTCTGTCCTGAGGCACGTGAACTGTCTTCTGCTGGGAGAGATCACCCTGCCTAAAGTATTGCTCACCAACCAGGTATGTGAATCAGCGATATACACTATCATTCAAATGCTTGGGGTCAGTAATATTTTCTTTTGAATAAGTATTTTATGCTCACCAAGGCTGCATTTATTTGATAAACAAATATTTTTGAATTAGTATTACAAAGCTGAATTTTCAGTATCATTACAGAATATAAGGGTGCAAAATAATATGTAGACATTTGTTTAATGGCTAAATGATCAAGTACAGTTTATCCAACCTGATGGCTCTTTCTTGTCAGTTGATACTTGACCTCTCTTTCTCTTGTTCCAGCATGGAGTTGAAGGAGATTTACCTTACATCACCACAGACTACAGCTTTGAAGCCAAAGGGGCAGGAAAGCTTCACATCTACAAAGGACTGACAAGACCTGGTTTTACAAAGTCAAATAACTAAGCTCTTCTGTATGGACTCTACTTTATGTGAATGACATTTGTATCCTAGTATTTGTTTTATACCCTTAAATTTGAGGTAAAATTTGCCATTGAATGTACAAATCTACACAAGTATCTTGGCTTTTGGAACTGTGTACTATGGGGAGATGTATGAGTTGAGTTCATATGTTGTTGCTTTATCTCTTGTTGAATGGCTCCATGTTTAAAGGGTTAGTTCACCCAAAAAGGAAAATTAGATGTTTATCTGCTTACCGCCAGTGCATCCAACATATAGGTGTGTCTGTTTCTTCAGTAGAACACGAAGACTTTTAACTCCAACCGTTGCTGTGTGTCATATAATGGTGTGAATAGGTAACAACTCTATGAGAGCAAAACAAACAAACAAAATAAACATGCTTAGGCAACGTGCACAAAAACCCTGCTGCTTCTGACGACACATTGATTTGTTAAGACACGAACCGATCGGTTTCTGTGAGAAACAGAACAGTATTTATTTTTTTACCTCATATCGATCATATATATACCATGTAGATTCCTCATTCGATTGATGAGGATCTATATATACATCTATGATCGCACCAGCTTGACCTCACCTAACAGAAGTTACTGCCGATGGGAAAACTTGATGAGACTCGTCGGGATATGAGGTAAAAAAAAAAAATACCGTTCAGTTTCTCACAGAAACCGATCGGTTCGTGTCTTAACAAATCAATGTGTCGTCAGGAGCAGCAGGGTTTTTGTGCACGTTGCCCAAGCATGTTTTTTTGTTTCGTTTGTTTTGCTCTCATAGAATTGTTACCTATTCACACCTTTATATGACACACAGCAATGGTTGGAGTTAAAAATCTTCATTTGTGTTCGACTGAAGAAACAAACACACCTACATGTTGTAAGCAGATAAACATCTCATTTTCAATTTTGGGTGAACTAACCCTTTAAGATCTAAATGGGAACTTGTTTTGATTTGCTGTATTGTTACAGTTTGTTAACATGTCCTTAAGAATGTCTTTTCTTTTCTTTTCCCAAGTCAAATTCCCAAACCGAGATAATGCAGACTGTAAAATATTAAAGTGGGTTTCATTTTTGTCAAGAAATGAGTCTCCTTCATTGACATTTGCAAAAAATAAATTGAGAAGTGAATAGATCAGCACACAATTGCTGCTGTAATAAGTTACGACAACCTGCACTGTTTTATTTTGAATACTATCTTGTTGGCTCTTGCATGTTTGTTGAAAGCCAACACAATCGTTTGCAAGATGCTTCAGTTGGGGGTTTTAACCAGGATGTGCTTGATGTGCATTTATTCACATCTGCATTTGATATCTGCATTAGATATGGACATATAAAATTCCAAAAAACATTGGCCTTCTACTAAATCTGCTGCCTTTTGCTGTTTAGGTCATGTATTTAATTGTAGGAAGAAGAGTTTAAATAACTTGCAACATTTACTGATTTTGCCAGTAGGTGGCAATGCAATTCTGAAATTCTCACTTTCTGTAACTAGTATTTACTAGCATGATTGGCATTGCATAGAATATTGTCAAAGCAGTAAACACAAACTGTGACTGAATGAAGAGTATAATAAGATAGGTAACAAGATTCCAGAATGTTGGAATAATTGAAAAAAGTACTTATAAATATTATTTATTTAAAAAACAATGTAACGTTATAATGGCAGTAATTTCTTCTATTTTTCAAATACCATGATGGAAAATGATGCAAACAAAATTAAGAAAATACGGGGTGAGAATAATATTAATATAATAACCACAGCATCATGTACTCTTATAATTTAACAATTACACAACGCACTACAGTATTGTTTAATGTTATGTATAAATTGGAAAATTGCATTTTACGTAGGCTAACCTATATGGAACTTCCCCACTAATATTTTTTAGCCGTTTCTTTTTCTGTTCCACAGACATGGAAATTGAATCCCCTAAATTTAGTTGTAAAACTACATTTAGTTTCTTTCTAATTTTCTATTTAATTTCTACAGAAAATAATCTATATTTGATCTAAAACGTTTCAGTTTCACAGTCTACTTTGGTGAACACCTGCCCAACCCAGAGTCTATGACGTCATCACCAGCATGATGTAAACAAGGAAGATAATTAATGCGCCGAGCAAGGAGAGGTTTGTTTTGTGTTTTGTGTAATATTTTTTAGCCATTTCTTTTTCTGTTCCACAGACATGGAAATTGAATCCCCTAAATTTAGTTGTAAAACTACATTTAGTTTCTTTCTAATTTTCTATTTAATTTCTACAGAAAATAATCTATATTTGATCTAAAACGTTTCAGTTTCACCTTCTACTTTGGTAAACACCTGCCCAACCCAGAGTCTATGACGTCATCACCAGCATGATGTAAACAAGGAAGAGAATTAAAGCGCCGAGCAAGGAGAGGTTTGTTTTGTGTTGATTAATTCAATTCAACTCAACTCAGTTCAAGTTCTGTTCATTCTGGGTTTTTTTTAGGAGTTTCTGTATATCAAAAGTTATTAACAAGAAATTGTCGCATAGTCATAAACCCTTTAAATACAGAATCAGTGTAAGAATGGACCCTAAACACAGGCTGATTCTTCGGCGGCGCAGGCGTGATCTAGTCGAATCATTAAATCCTGGAGACATCTGCGATGGGCTTTTGTCAAAGGGGATCTTCACCAAGGACATGATCGAAGAAATTCAGGTAATAGTGATGTCTTTGTTCTCATAGAGAAAACTTCGGAATTGTGGAAGTTTACACGCTGTCTTAAATCAACAGTAACGTTACACCAATAAATTACAATTTATGTTATTTGTTCACTCTCCCTCATTAAACCAGTATATCTTTCGTTCTTTTGTGGAACACGAAACGAGATTTTAAGTAGAAAGACAGCACCAATCATTACTTTCATTGTTCACTCGTTAAAGGGATAGTTCACCCAAAATTGAAAATTAGCCCATGATGACTTACTCGCCCTCAAATCATCCTAGGCGCATATGACATTCTTCTTTCAGACGAATAAAATCGTCGTTATATTTTTTAAAATCCTGGCTAATCCAATCATTAATGACAGTGATTTGTTTTGTTAATGAAGTCCATAAAAGTGCATCATATAACTGCTCCACGCAGCTCCAGGGGGTGGTTAATAAAGTGGTGAGTTTGTGTAAGAAAAATATCTATATTTAAAACTTTATAGAGGTAGGGTAGGTAAGAATTGGTTAAAAAATTTTTTTCCAAATTTGTTTAAACATTATTGATATGTCAAAACATAATTAAAATGTAAGTACTCTAAAAAAGAAAGTATAAA